>NC_087401.1:2099892-2169892 GCF_031307605.1 Tribolium castaneum | reverse complement strand
TTAAAGCAAAGTATTAGCTTTTGCACTTGTTCAATTAAAGTTTGCTTACTTCGAAGTATGTAGTCCTCCGAAATAATTTTTTTTTGTCAAAACTATAACGTAATTTGTTCTTTTGAGCTTGAATATAGAGTTTTCATTACGTTTTAAAGTAGTTTACTCTACTCTAAGCATAGAATCAAACAGAGTGATCCGCTTTTGTTAAAACTGATACATAGTTTGCTTTTATTTTCGAGAATAAGACATTTTCAATATGTTTGATAAAATTTTTCTTGTTTATAGCAAGGAATCGTTTAAAATAAGCTGTATTTGCCTAAACTGATACGTAATTCGATATTTGTGCATGGATACGATGTTTTCAGTTTCTTTGACGTGAAATTTCTTGTTGCAAAAGGTAATAATTTGCTTTAAAACAACGCTTTATATGGTAATATGTGGTTATGAATCTGCCCCATAAAAGTTCAAAACTATAACGTAAATTATTTCTTTGAGATCATCTGTGATCTGTGTTTTTAGGCAAGAAATTGAATAAAATTAATAACTCATTTTAAAACTGGTATAAAAACATTTACTATACAAAAGTTAATAATAATAATAATAATAATAATAATAATAATAATAATAATAATAATAATAATGATAATAATAATAATAATAATAATAATAATAATAATAATAATAATAATAATAATAATAATAATAATAATAATAATAATAATAATAATAATAATGATATAAATACTTATAATAATGAATTTCTTTCTAAATTAAAGCTTAGTTTTTCTAAGCAAAAATGATGCTTATTTTGTGTTATCTGAGCGTTTTCTCATTTCTATGCAAGAGATCATCTGTGATCTGTGTTTTTAGACAAGAAATTGTCTAAAATTAATAACTCATTTTAAAACTGGTATAAAAACATTTACTATACAAAAGTTATAATCGGTTTTTAATAATAATAATATTAATAATAATAATAATAATAGTAATAATAATAATAAAAATAATAGTAATAATAATAATAATAATAATAATAGTAATAGTAACATAAGGAATAATAATAATAATACTTTTAATAAGGAAAAATGAAGCTTATTTTGTGTGTTACATGAGCGTTTTCTCATTTCTATGCAAAAGATCATGTGTGATCTGTGTTTTTAGGCAATCTAAGCCATTTTATAGTTTTTAATATTTAACAAAAATTTGCTTTAAAATAAAATGTTTGAAAAACTGAAATTAAACTAAATTAATTGTGTCTAACACTTTAGTAGAGGAAAAAGGAGGAGACATAAAAGTCACTAAAGCCTTAGAGTTGTCTTTAGTCGTCATATTAATAACAATAACATTTATAATAACAATACTAGTAGTACTAAATTTGCTTATATGCAAGCGCTTACTTAAGGTAACAGTTTTTTTGTTTTTTGCTTATATCTCGAAAACAGTTACTCCTATCAATTTTTACTTTTTTACCAAAATTAAAGGTGATAAAATTTCCTACAAAATAGTTATTTGCATTTTACATGTAGAACTAACCATAAGCGAGATATAAGTTTGAAAATAATTAATAATTAAAAAAAAGTGTTTTAACAGAAAATGTCTTGTGATTTAAAATACACTTAATTTATTGGGTCCAATACTTTATTAGAAGAAAAAGGAGGTGACATAAAAGTCACTGAAGTCTTTAGAGTCGTTTTTAACTGCTGCATTTTTGTCTTCGTCTCAAACATTGAAAACTGAATTACATTTTTGTTCAGTAACAGTTACAGTTTTCTTATTGGTTTTTTGCTTATATCTCAAAAACAGTTACTCCTATCAAATTTTATCTTTCTTTCAAAATTAAAGCTGATAAAATTTCTAACAAAATAGTTATTTACATTTTTCTTGTAGGACCAAGCATAAACGAGTTATAGAGTTGGATATAAATAATATTTAACAAAAATTTGCTTTAAAATGAAATGCTTGAAAAACCGGAATTAAACTAAATTAATTGTGTCTAACACTTTAGTAGAGGAAAAAGGAGAAGACATAAAAGTCACTAAATGTTTCAGAGTCGTCTTTAGTCGTCATATTAATAACAATAACATTAATAATAATAATACTAATAGTACTAAATTTGCTTATATGCAAACGCTTAATTAAGGTAACAGTTTTTTGGTTTCTTGCTTATATCTCGAAAACAGTTACTCCTATCAATTTTTATCTTTTTTTCAAAATTAAAGCTGATAAAATTTCCTACAAAATAGTAATTTGCATTTTTCATGTAGGACTAACCATAAGCGAGATATAAGTTTTGAAAATAATTAATATTTAAAAAAAAAGTGCTTTAACAGAAAATGTCTTGTGATTTAAAATACACTTAATTTAATGGGTCCAATACTTTATTAGAAGAAAAAAGAGGAGGCATAAAAGTCACTGAAGTCTTCAGAGTCGATTTTAAATGCTGCATTTTTGTCTTTGTCTCAAACATTGAAAACTGAATTACATTTTTGTTCAGTAACAGTTACAGTTTTCTTATTGGTTTTTTGCTTATATCTCGAAAACTGTTACTCCAATAAATACAAAAATAAATAAAATGTTTGAAAAACCGAAATTAAACTAAATTAATTAAGACTAACACTTTAGTCGAGGAAAAAGGAGAAGACATAAAAGTCACCAAAGTCTTGAGAGTCGTTTTTAGTCGTCATATTAATAACAATAACATTAATAATAATAATACTAATATTACTAAATTTGCTTATATGCAAGCGCTTAATTAAGGTAACAGTTTCTTGCTTATATCTCGAAAACAGTTACTCCTATCAATTTTTACCTTTTCACCAAAATTAAAGCAGATAAAATTTCCTTAAGAATCGTTATTTGCATTTTTCATGTAGAACTAACCATAAGCAAGATATAAGTTTGAAAATAATTAATAATTAAAAAAAATGTGCTTTATCAGAAAATGTCTTGTGATTTAAAATACACTTAATTTATTGGGTCCAATACTTAATTAGAAAAAAAAGGAGGTGACAGTAAATGCTGCATTTTCGTCTTCGTCTCAAACATTAAATACTGAATTACATTTTTGTTTAGTAACTGTTACAGTTTTCACTTTGGTTTTTTGCTTATATCTCGAAAACTTTTACGCCTATCAATTTTTATCTTTCCTTCAAAATTAAAGCTGATAAAATTTTTTACAAAATAGTTTTTTGCATTTTTTTTGTAGGACCAACCATAAGCGAGTTATAGAGTTGGATATAAATAATCTTTAACAAACATTTGATATAAAATAAAATGTTTGAAAAACCGAAATTAAACTAAATTAATATTAAAACAATTATTAATATTATTATTATTAAAAACCGACTATAACTTTTGTATAGTAAATATTTTTATACCAGTTTTAAAATGAGTTTTTAATTTTAGACAATTTCTTGCCTAAAAACACAGATCACAGATGATCTCTTGCATAGAAATGAGTAAACGCTAAGATAACACAAAATAAGCTTCATTTTTCCTTAGAAAAACTAAGCTTTAATTTAGAAAGAAATTCATTATTATAAGTATTATTATTATTATTATTATTATTATTATTATTATTATTATTATTATTACTTTTATTGCTATTATTATTATTATTATTATTATTATTAATAACCGATTATAACTTTTGTATAGTAAATGTTTTTATTGTATTTTAAATCACAAGGCATTTTCTGTTAAAGCACTTTTTTTTAAAATATTAATTATTATCAAACTTATATCTCGCTTAAGGTTAGTCCTACATGAAAAATGCAGATTACTATTTTGTAGGAAATTTTATCAGCTTTAATTTTAGTAAAAAGATAAAAATTGATAGGAGTAACTGTTTTCGAGATATAGGCAAGAAACCAAAAAACTGTTACCTTAATTAAGCGCTTGCATATAAGCAAATATAGTACTATTAGTATTATTATTATTAATGTTATTGTTATTAATATGACGACTAAAGGCGACTCTGAAACCTTTAGTGACTTTTATGGTTTTTCCTTTTTCCTCTACTAAAGTGTTAAACACAATTAATTTAGTTTAATTTCAGTTTTTCAAACATTTAATTTTAAAGCAAATTTTTGTTAAAGATTATTTATATCTAACTCTTTAACTCGCTTACGGTAGGTCCTACAAAAGAAATGCATTTAACTATTTTGTAGGAAATTTTATCAGCTTTAATTTTGAAAGAAAGATAAAAATTGATAAGAGTAAATGTTTTCGAAATATAAGCAAAAAACCAAAGTGAAAACTGTTACAGTTACTGAACAAAAATGTAATTCAGTTTTCAATGTTTGAGACGAAGACAAAAATGCATCATTTACAAACGACTCTAAAAACTTCAGTGACCTTTCTGTCACCTCCTTTTTCTTCTAATAAAGTACTGGACCCAATAAATTAAGTGTATTTTAAATCACAAGACATTTTCTGTTAAAGCACTTTTTTTTTAAATATTAATTATTTTCAAACTTATATCTCGCTTGTGGTTAGTCCTACATGAAAAATGCAAATAACTATTTTGTAGGAAATTTTATCAGCTTTAATTTTAGTGAAAAGATAAAAATTGATAGGAGTAACTGTTTTCGAGATATAAGCAAGAAACCAAAAAACTGTTACCTTAATTAAGGGCTTGCATATAAGCAAATTTTGTACTAAAAACAACTTTGAAGACTTTGGTGACTTTTATGTCTTCTTCTTTTTCCTCTACTAAAGTGTTAGACACAATTAATTAAGTTTAATTTCGGTTTTTCAAACATTTTATTTTAAAGCAAATTTTTGTTAAAGATTATTTATATCCAACTCTATAACTCGCTTATGGTTGGTCCTACAAAAAAAATGCGAATAACTATTTTGTAGAAAATTTTATTAGCTTTAATTTTGAAAAAAAGATAAAAATTGATAGGAGTAACTGTTTTCAAGATATAAGCAAAAAACCAATAAGAAAACTGTAACTGTTACTGAACAAAAATGTAATTCAGTTTTCAATGTTTGAGACGAAGACGAAAATGCAGCATTTACTGTCACCTCCTTTTTCTTCTGATTAAGTATTGGACCCATAAAATTAAGTGTATTTTAAATCACAAAACATTTTCTGTTAAATCACATTCTTTTTTAATTATTAATTAATTTCAAACTTATATCTCGCTTATGGGTAGTTCTACATAAAAAATGCAAATAACTATTTTGTAGGAAATTTTATCACCTTTAATTTTGATGAAAAGGTAAAAATTGATAGGAGAAACTGTTTTCGAGATATAAGCAAAAAACAAAAAAACTGTTACCTTAATTAAGCGCTTGCATATAAGCAAATTTAGTACTACTAGTATTGTTATTATAAAGGTTATTGTTATTAATATGACGACTAAAGACAACTCTAAGATTTTAGTGACTTTTATGTCTCCTCCTTTTTCCTCTACTAGAGTGTTAGACACAATTAATTTAGTTTAATTTCAGTTTTTCAAACATTTTATTTTAAAGCAAATTTTTGTTATATATTATTTATATCTAACTCTATAACTCGCTTATGGTTGGTCCTACAAGAAAAATGCAAATAACTATTTTGTAGAAAATTTTATCAGCATTAATTTTGAATGAAAGATAAAAATTGATAGGAGTAACTGTTTTCGAGATATAAGCAAAAAACCAAAGTGAAAACTGTAACAGTTACTGAACAAAAATGTATGTCAGTTTTCAATGTTTGAGACGAAGACGAAAATGCAGCATTTACTGTCACCTCCTTTTTCTTCTAATTAAGTATTGGACCCAATAAATTAAGTGTATTTTAAATCACAAGACATTTTCTGTTAAAGCAAATTTTTGTTATATATTATTTATATCCAACTCTATAACTCGCTTATGGTTGGTCCTACAAAAAAAATGCAAATAACGATTTTGTAGGAAATTTTATCAGCATTAGTTTTGAAAGAAAGATAAAAATTGATAAGAGTTACAGTTTTCGAGATATAAGCAAAAATCCAATAAGAAAACTGTAACTGTTACTGAACAAAAATATAATTCAGTTTTCAATGTTTGAGACAAAGACGAAAATGCAGCATTTAAAATCGACTCTGAAGACTTCAGTGACTTTTATGTCACCTCCTTTTTCTTCTAATAAAGTATTGGACCCAATAAATTAAGTGTATTTTAAATCACAAGGCATTTTCTGTTAAAGCACTTTTTTTTTAAATATCAATTATTTTCAAACTTATATCTCGCTTATGGTTAGTCCTACATGAAAAATGCAAATAACTATTTTGTAGGAAATTTTATCAGTTTTAATTTTAGTTAAAAGATAAAAATTGTTAGGAGTAACTGTTTTCGAGATATAAGCAAAAAACCAAAGTGAAAACTGTTACAGTTACTGAACACAAATGTAATTCAGTTTTCAATGTTTGAGACGAAGACAAAAATGCAGCATTTAAAAACGACTCTGAAGACTTCAGTGATTTTTATGTCACCTCCTTTTTGTTCTAATAAAGTATTGGACCCAATAAATTAAGTGTATTTTAAATCACAAGACATTTTCTGTTAAAGCACTTTTTTTAAATATTAATTATTTTCAAACTTATATTTCGCTTATGGTTAGTCCTACATGAAAAATGCAAATAACTATTTTGTAGGAAATTTTGTCAGCTTTAATTTTAGTAAAAAGATAAAAATTGATAGGAATAACTGTTTTCGAGATATAAGCAAGAAACCAAAAAACTGTTACCTTAATTAAGCGCTTGCATATAAGCAAATTTAGTACTAAAAACAACTCTGAAGACTTTGGTGATTTTTATGTCTTCTCCTTTTTTCTCTACTAAAGTGTTAGACCCAATTAATTTAGTTTAATTTTGGTTTTTCAAACATTTTATTTTAAAACAAGTTTTTGTTAAAGATTATTTATAGTTTGCATATAAGCAAATTTAGTACTATTAGTATTATTATTATTAATGTTATTGTTATTAATATGACGATTAAAGACAACTTTGAAACCTTTAGTGACTTTTATGTCTTCTCCTTTTTCTTCTACTAAAGTGTTAGACACAATTAATTTAGTTTAATTTCAGTATTTCAAACATTTTATTTTAAAGCAAATTTTTGTTAAATATTATTTATATCCATCTCTATAACTCGCTTATGCTTGGTCCTACAAGAAAAATGCAAATAACTATTTTGTAGGAAATTTTATCATCTTTAATTTTAGTAAAAAGATAAAAATTGATAGGAGTAACTGTTTTCGAGATATAAGCAAGAAACCAAAAAACTGTTACCTTAATAAAGCGCTTGCATATAAGCAAATTTAGTACTATTAGTATTATTATTATTAATGTTATTGTTATTAATATGACGACTAAAAACGACTTTGAAGACTTTTGTGACTTTTATGTCTTCTCATTTTTCCTATACTAAAGTGTTAGACTCAATTAATTTAGTTTAATTTCGGTTTTTCAAACATTTTATTTTAAAGCAAATTTTTGTTAAAGATTATTTATATCCAACTCTATAACTCGCTTATGGTTGGTCTTACAAAAGAAATGCAAATAACTATTTTGTAGAAAATTTTATCAGCTTTAATTTTGAGAGAAAGATAAAAATTGATAGGAGTAATTGTTTTCGAGATATAAGAAAAAACCAAAGTGAAAACTGTTACAGTTACTGAACAAAAATGTAATTCAGTTTTCAATGTTTGAGACGAAGACGAAAATGCAGCATTTAGAAACGACTCTGAAGACTTCAGTGACTTTTATGTCACCTCCATTTTCTTCTAATAAAGTATTCGACCCAATAAATTAAGTGTATTTTAAATCACAAGACATTTTCTGTTAAAGCACTTTTTTTTTAAATATTAATTATTTTCAAACTTATATCTCGCTTATGGTTAGTTTTACATAAAAAATGCAAATAACTATTTTGTAGGAAATTTTATCAGCTTTAATTTTAGTAAAAAGATAAAAATTGATAGGAGTAACTGTTTTCGAGATATAAGCAAGAAACCAAAAAACTGTTACCTTAATTAAGGGCTTGCATATAAGCAAATTTAGTACTAAAAACAACTCTGAAGACTTTGGTGACTTTTATGTCACCTCCTTTTTCTTCTAATAAAGTACTGGACCCATTAAATTAAGTGTATTTTAAATCACAAGACATTTTCTGTTAAAGCACTTTTTTTTTAAATATTAATTATTTTCAATCTTACATCTCGCTTATGGTTAGTCCTACATGAAAAATGCAAATAACTATTTTGTTGGAAATTTTATCAGCTTTAATTTTAGTAAAAAAATAAAAATTGATAGGAGTAACTGTTTTTGAGATATAAGCAAGAAACCAAAAAACTGTTACCTTAATAAAGCGCTTGCATATAAGCAGATTTAGTACTATTAATATTATTATTATTAATGTTATTGTTATTAATATGACGACTAAAAACGATTCTGAAGACTTTGGTGACTTTTATGTCTTTTTCTTTTTTCTCTACTAAAGTGTTAGACACAATTAATTTAGTTTAATTTCAGTATTTCAAACATTTTATTTTTAAGCAAGTTTTTGTTAAATATTATTTATATCCAACTTTATAACTCGCTTATGGTTGGTCCTACAAGAAAAATGCAAATAACTATTTTGTAGGAAATGTTATCAGCTTTAATTTTGAAAGAAAGATAAAAATTGATAGCAGTAACTGTTTTCGAAATATAAGCAAAAAACCAAAGTAAAAACTGTTACCGTTTAAGAATAAAAATGTAATTCAGTTTTCAATGTTTGAGACGAAGACGAAAATGCAGAATTTAAAATCGACTCTGAAGACTTCAGTGACTTATATGTCACCCCCTTTTTTTTCTAATAAAATATTGGACCTAAAAAATTAAGTGTATTTTAAATCACAAGACATTTTCTGTTAAAGCACTTTTCTTTTAAATATTAATTATTTTCAATCTTATATCTCGCTTATGGTTAGTCCTACATAAAAAATGCAAATAACTATTTTGTAGGAAATTTTATCAGCTTGAATTTTAGTAAAAAGATAAAAATTGATAGAAGTAACTGTTTTCGAGATATAAGCAAGAAACCAAAACACTGTTACCTTAATTAAGAGTTTGCATATAAGCAAATTTAGTACTATTAGTAATATTATTATTAGTGTTATTGTTATTAATATGACGATTAAAGACAACTTTAAAACCTTTAGTGACTTTTATGTCTTCTTCTTTTTCCTCTACTAATGTGTTAGACACAATTAAATTAGTTTAATTTCAGTTTTTCAAACATTTTATTTTAAAGCAAATTTTTGTTAAATATTATTTATATCTAACTCTATAACTCGCTTATGGTTGGTCCTACAAGAAAAATGCAAATAACTATTTTGTAGGAAATTTTATCAGCTTTAATTTTGAAAAAAAAATAAAAATTGATAGGAGTAACTGTTTTCGAGATATAAGCAAAAAACCAATAAGAAAACTGTGACAGTTACTAAACCAAAATGTAATTCAGTTTTCAATGTTTGAGACGAAGACGAAACTGCAGCATTTAAAAACGACTCTGAAGACTTCAGTGACTTTTATGTCACTTTCTTCTTCTTCTAATAAAGTATTAGACCCAATAAATTAAGTGTATTTTAAATCACAAGACATTTTCTGTTAAAGCACTTTTTTTTAAATATTAATGATTTTCAATCATATATCTCGCTAATGGTTAGTCTTACATAAAAAATGCAAATAACTATTTTGTAGGAAATTTTATCAGCTTTAATTTTAGTAAAAAGATAAAAATTGATAGGAGTAACTGTTTTCGAGATATAAGCAAGAAACCAAAAAACTGTTACCTTAATAAAGCGCTTGAATATAAGCAAATTTAGTACTATTAGTATTATTATTATTATTAATGTTATTGTTATTAATATGACGATTAAAGACAACTTTGAAACCTTTAGTGACTTTTATGTCTTCTTTTTCCTCTACTAATGTGTTAGACACAATTAAATTAGTTTAATTTCAGTTTTTCAAACATTTTATTTTAAAGCAAATTTTTCTTAAAGATTATTTATATCCAACTCTATAACTCGCTTATGGTTGGTCCTAAAAAAAATGCTAAAAACTATTTTGTAGGAAATTTTATCTGCTTTAATTTTGAAGAAAAGGTAAAAATTTATAGAAGTAACTGTTTTCGAGATATAAGCAAAAAACCAATAAAAAAACTGTAACTGTTACTGAACAAAAATGTAATTCAGTTTTCAATGTTTGAGACAAAGACAAAAATGCAGCATTTAAAATCGACTCTGAAGACTTCAGTGACTTTTATGTCTCCTTCTTTTTCTTCTAATAAAGTATTGGACCCATTAAATTAAGTGTATTTTAAATCACAAGACATTTTCTGTTAAAGCACTTTTTTTTTAAATATTGATTATTTTCAAACTTACATCTCGCTTATGGTTAGTCCTACATGAAAAATGCAAATAACTATTTTGTTGGAAATTTTATCAGCTTTAATTTTAGTAAAAAAATAAAAATTGATAGGAGTAACTGTTTTCGAGATATAAGCAAGAAACCAAAAAACTATTAACTTAATTAAGCGTTTGCATATAAGCAAATTTAGTACTATTAGTATTATTATTATTAATGTTATTGTTATTAATATGACGATTAAAGACGACTCTGAAATCTTTAGTGACTTTTATGTCTTCTTCTTTTTCCTCTACTAAAGTGTTAGACACAATTAATTTAGTTTAATTTCAGTATTTCAAACATTTTATTTTAAAGCAAATTTTTGTTAAATATTATTTAAATCCATCTCTATAACTCGCTTATGCTTGGTCCTACAAGAAAAATGCAAATAACTATTTCGTAGGAAATTTTATCAGCTTTAATTTTAGTAAAAAGATAAAAATTGATAGGAGTAACTGTTTTCGAGATATAAGCAAGAAACCAAAAAACTGTTACCTTAATAAAGCGCTTGCATATAAGCAGATTTAGTACTATTAGTATTATTATTATTAATGTTATTGTTATTAATATGACGACTAAAAACGATTCTGAAGACTTTGGTGACTTTTATGTCTTTTTCTTTTTTCTCTACTAAAGTGTTAGACACAATTAATTTAGTTTAATTTCAGTATTTCAAACATTTTATTTTTAAGCAAGTTTTTGTTAAATATTATTTATATCCAACTTTATAACTCGCTTATGGTTGGTCCTACAAGAAAAGTGCAAATAACTATTTTGTAGGAAATGTTATCAGCTTTAATTTTAAAAGAAAGATAAAAATTGATAGCAGTAACTCTTTTCGAGATATAAGCAAAAAACCAAAGTAAAAACTGTTACCGTTTCAGAATAAAAATGTAATTCAGTTTTCAATGTTTGAGACGAAGACGAAAATGCAGCATTTAAAATCGACTCTGAAGACTTCAGTGACTTATATGTCACCCCCTTTTTTTTCTAATAAAGTATTGGACCTAAAAAATTAAGTGTATTTTAAATCACAAGACATTTTCTGTTAAAGCACTTTTTTTTTAAATATTAATTATTTTCAATCTTATATCTCGCTTATGGTTAGTCCTACATAAAAAATGCAAATAACTATTTTGTAGGAAATTTTATCAGCTTGAATTTTAGTAAAAAGATCAAAATTGATAGAAGTAACTGTTTTCGAGATATAAGCAAGAAACCAAAACACTGTTACCTTAATTAAGAGTTTGCATATAAGCAAATTTAGTACTATTAGTATTATTATTATTAGTGTTATTGTTATTAATATGACGATTAAAGACAACTTTAAAACCTTTAGTGACTTTTATGTCTTCTTCTTTTTCCTCTACTAATGTGTTAGACACAATTAAATTAGTTTAATTTCAGTTTTTCAAACATTTTATTTTAAAGCAAATTTTTGTTAAATATTATTTATATCCAACTCTATAACTCGCTTATGGTTGGTCCTACAAGAAAAATGCAAATAACTATTTTGTAAGAAATTTTATCAGCTTTAATTTTGAAAAAAAAATAAAAATTGATAGGAGTAACTGTTTTCGAGATATAAGCAAAAAACCAATAAGAAAACTGTGACTGTTACTGAACCAAAATGTAATTCAGTTTTCAATGTTTGAGACGAAGACGAAACTGCAGCATTTAAAAACGACTCTGAAGACTTCAGTGACTTTTATGTCACTTTCTTCTTCTTCTAATAAAGTATTAGACCCAATAAATTAAGTGTATTTTAAATCACAAGACATTTTCTGTTAAAGCACTTTTTTTTAAATATTAATTATTTTCAATCATATATCTCGCTAATGGTTAGTCTTACATGAAAAATGCAAATAACTATTTTGTAGGAAATTTTATCAGCTTTAATTTTAGTAAAAAGATAAAAATTGATAGGAGTAACTGTTTTCGAGATATAAGCAAGAAACCAAAAAACTGTTACCTTAATAAAGCGCTTGCATATAAGCAAATTTAGTACTATTAGTATTATTATTATTAATGTTATTGTTATTAATATGACGATTAAAGACAACTTTGAAACCTTTAGTGACTTTTATGTCTTCATCTTTTTCCTCTACTAATGTGTTAGACACAATTAAATTAGTTTAATTTCAGTTTTTCAAACATTTTATTTTAAAGCAAATTTTTCTTAAAGATTATTTATATTCAACTCTATAACTCGCTTATGGTTGGTCCTAAAAAAAAAATGCTAAAAACTATTTTGTAGGAAATTTTATCTGCTTTAATTTTGAAGAAAAGATAAAAATTTATAGGAGTAACTGTTTTCGAGATATAAGCAAAAAACCAAAGTGAAAATTGTAACCGTTACTGAACAAAAATGTAATTCAGTTTTCAATGTTTGAGACGAAGACGAAAATGCAGCATTTAAAAACGACTCTGAAAACTTCAGTGACTTTTAAGTCACCTCCTTTTTTTTCTAATAAAGTATTGGACTCAATAAATTAAGTGTATTTTAAATCACAAGACATTTTCTGTTAAAGCACTTTTTTTTTTAAATATTGATTATTTTCAAACTTACATCTCGCTTATGGTTAGTCCTACATGAAAAATGCAAATAACTATTTTGTTGGAAATTTTATCAGCTTTAATTTTAGTAAAAAGATAAAAATTGATAGGAGTAACTGTTTTCGAGATATAAGCAAGAAACCAAAAAACTGTTAACTTAATTAAGCGTTTGCATATAAGCAAATTTAGTACTATTAGTATTATTATTATTAATGTTATTGTTATTAATATGACGATTAAAGACGACTCTGAAATCTTTAGTGACTTTTATGTCTTCTTCTTTTTCCTCTACTAAAGTGTTAGACACAATTAATTTAGTTTAATTTCAGTATTTCAAACATTTTATTTTAAAGCAAATTTTTGTTAAATATTATTTAAATCCATCTCTATAACTCGCTTATGCTTGGTCCTACAAGAAAAATGCAAATAACTATTTCGTAGGAAATTTTATCAGCTTTAATTTTAGTAAAAAGATAAAAATTGATAGGAGTAACTGTTTTCGAGATATAAGCAAGAAACCAAAAAACTGTTACCTTAATAAAGCGCTTGCATATAAGCAGATTTAGTACTATTAGTATTATTATTATTAATGTTATTGTTATTAATATGACGACTAAAAACGATTCTGAAGACTTTGGTGACTTTTATGTCTTTTTCTTTTTTCTCTACAAAAGTGTTAGACACAATTAATTTAGTTTAATTTCAGTATTTCAAACATTTTATTTTTAAGCAAGTTTTTGTTAAATATTATTTATATCCAACTTTATAACTCGCTTATGGTTGGTCCTACAAGAAAAATGCAAATAACTATTTTGTAGGAAATGTTATCAGCTTTAATTTTGAAAGAAAGATAAAAATTGATAGGAGTAACTGTTTTCGAGATATAAGCAAAAAACCAAAGTAAAAACTGTTACCGTTTCAGAACAAAAATGTAATTCAGTTTTCAATGTTTGAGACGAAGA
The DNA here is from genome assembly GCF_031307605.1 of Tribolium castaneum. NCBI lineage: Eukaryota > Metazoa > Arthropoda > Insecta > Coleoptera > Tenebrionidae > Tribolium > Tribolium castaneum. Next base: position 2,155,953 of record NC_087401.1, on the reverse strand, counting down.
CGAAAATGCAGCATTTAAAATCGACTCTAAAGATATCAGTGACTTATATGTCACCCCCTTTTTTTTCTAATAAAGTATTGGACCTAATAAATTAAGTGCATTTTAAATCACAAGACATTTTCTGTTAAAGCACTTCTTTTTTAAATATTAATTATTTTCAATCTTATATCTCGCTTATGGTTAGTCCAACATAAAAAATGCAAATAACTGTTTTGTAGTAAATTTTATCAGCTTGAATTTTAGTAAAAAGATAAAAATTGATAGGAGTAACTGTTTTCGAGATATGAGCAAGAAACCAAAACACTGTTACCTTAATTAAGCGTTTGCATATAAGCAAATTTAGTACTATTAGTATTATTATTATTAATGTTATTGTTATTAATATGACAATTAAAGACAACTTTGAAACCTTTAGTGACTTTTATGTCTTCTTCTTTTTCCTCTACTAAAGTGTTAGACACAATTAAATTAGTTTAATTTCAGTTTTTCAAACATTTTATTTTAAAGCAAATTTTTGTTAAATATTATTTATATCCAACTCTATAACTCGCTTATGGTTGGTCCTACAAGAAAAATGCAAATAACTATTTTGTAGGAAATTTTATCAGCTTTAATTTTAAAAGAAAGATAAAAATTGATAGGAGTTACTGTTTTCGAGATATAAGCAAAAAACCAATAAGAAAACTGTGACTGTTACTGAACAAAAATGTAATTCATTTTTCAATGTTTGAGACGAAGACGAAACTGCAGCATTTAAAAACGACTCTGAAGACTTCAGTGACTTTTATGTCACTTCCTTTTTCTTCTAATAAAGTATTGGACCCAATAAATTAAGTGTATTTTAAATCACAAGACATTTTCTGTTAAAGCACTTTTTTTTTAAATGTTAATTATTTTCAATCATATATCTCGCTTATGGTTAGTCCTACATAAAAAATGCAAATAAGTATTTTGTAGGAAATTTTATCAGCTTGAATTTTAGTAAAAAGATAAAAATTGATAGGAGTAACTGTTTTCGAGATATAAGCAAGAAACCAAAACACTGTTACCTTAATTAAGCGTTTGCATATAAGCAAATTTAGTACTATTAGTATTATTATTATTAATGTTATTGTTATTAATATGACAACTAAAGACAACTCTGAAACCTTTAGTGACTTTTATGTCTTTTCCTTTTTCCTCTACTAAAGTGTTAGACACAATTAAATTAGTTTAATTTCAGTTTTTCAAACATTTTATTTTAAAGCAAATTTTTGTTAAATATTATTTATATCCAACTCTATAACTCGCTTATGGTTGGTCCTACAAGAGAAATGCAAATAACTATTTTGTAGGAAATGTTATCAGCTTTAATTTTGGAAGAAAGATAAAAATTGATAGGAGTAACTGTTTTCGAGATATAAGCAAAAAACCAAAGTAAAAACTGTTACCGTTTCAGAACAAAAATGTAATTCAGTTTTTAATGTTTGAGACGATGACGGAAATGCAGCATTTAAAATCGACTCTGAAGACTTCAGTGACTTATATGTCACCCCCTTTTTTTTCTAATAAAGTATTGGACCTAATAAATTAAGTGTATTTTATATCACAAGACATTTTCTGTTAAAGCACTTCTTTTTTAAATATTAATTATTTTCAATCTTATATCTCGCTTATGGTTAGTCCTACATAAAAAATGCAAATAACTATTTTGTTGGAAATTTTATCAGCTTGAATTTTAGTAAAAAGATAAAAATTGATAGAAGTAACTGTTTTCGAGATATAAGCAAGAAACCAAAACACTGTTACCTTAATTAAGCGTTTGCATATAAGCAAATTTAGTACTATTAGTATTATTATTATTAATGTTATTGTTATTAATATGACGACTAAAGGCGACTCTGAAACGTTTAGTGACTTTTATGTCTTTTCCTTTTTCCTCTACTAAAGTGTTAGACACAATTAATTTAGTTTAATTTCAGTTTTTCAAACACTTAATTTTAAAGCAAATTTTTGTTAAAGATTATTTATATCTAACTCTTTAACTCGCTTACGGTAGGTCTTACAAAAGAAATGCATTTAACTATTTTGTAGGAAATTTTATCAGCTTTAATTTTGAAAGAAAGATAAAAATTGATAAGAGTAAACGTTTTCGGGATATAAGCAAAAAACCAAAGTGAAAACTGTTACAGTTACTGAACAAAAATGTAATTCAGTTTTCAATGTTTGAGACGAAGACGAAAATGCATCATTTACAAACGACTCTAAAAACTTCAGTGACCTTTCTGTCACCTCCTTTTTCTTCTAATAAAGTATTGGACCTAATAAATTAAGTGTATTTTAAATCACAAGTCATTTTCTGTTAAAGCACTTTTTTTAAATATTAATTATTTTCAAACTTATATCTTGCTTATGGTTAGTCCTACATGAAAAATGCAAATTACTATTTTGTAGGAAATTTTATCAGCTTTAATTTTAGTAAAAACATAAAAATTGATAGGAGTAACTGTTTTCGAGATATAAGCAAGAAACCAAAAAACTGTTACCTTAAATAAGCGCTTGCATATAAGCAAATTTAGTACTAAAAACAACTCTGAAAACTTTGGTGACTTTATGTCTTCTCCATTTTTCTCTACTAAAGTGTTAGACCCAATTAATTTGGTTTAATATCGGTTTTACAAACATTTTATTTTAAAGCAAATTTTTGTTTAAGATTATTTATATCCAACTCTATAACTTGCTTATGGTTGGTCTTAAAAAAAATGCAAATAACTATTTTGTAGGAAATTTTATCAGCTTTAATTTTGAAAAAAAGATAAAAATTGATAGGAGTAACTGTTTTCGAGATATAAGCAAGAAACCAAAAAACTGTTACCTTAATTAAGCGTTTGCATATAAGCTAATTTAGTACTAATAGTATTATTATTATTAATGTTATTGTTATTAAAATGACGACTAAAAAGGGCTCTGAAGACTTTGGTGACTTTTATGTCTTCTCCTTTTTCCTATACTAAAGTGTTAGACTCAATTAATTTAGTTTAATTTCGGTTTTTCAAACATTTTATTTTAAAGCAAATTTTTGTTGAAGATTATTTATATCCAACTCTATAACTCGCTTATGGTTGGTCTTACAAAAGAAATGCAAACAACTATTTTGTAGGAAATTTTATCAGCTTTAATTTTAGTAAAAAGATAAAAATTGATAGGAGTAACTGTTTTCGAGATCTAAGCTAGAAACCAAAACACTGTTACCTTAATTAAGCGTTTGCATATAAGCAAATTTAGTACTATTAGTATTATTATCATTAATGTTATTGTTATTAATATGACGACTAAAGACGACTCTGAAACCTTTAGTGACTTTTATGTCTTTTTCTTTTTCCTCTACTAAAGTGTTAGACCCAATTAAATTAGTTTAATTTCAGTTTTTCAAACATTTTATTTTAAAGCAAATTTTTGTTAAATATTATTTATATCTAACTCTATAACTCGCTTATGGTTGGTCCTACATGAAAAATGCAAATAACGATTTTGTAGGAAATTTTATCAGCTTTAATTTTGAAATAAAGATAAAAATTGATAGGAGTAACAGTTTTCGAGATTTAAGCAAAAAACCAATAAGAAAACTGTAACTGTTACTGAACAAAAATGTAATTCAGTTTTCAATGTTTGAGACGAAGACGAAAATGCAGCATTTAAAATCGACTCTGAAGACTTCAGTGACTTTTATGTCACCTCCTTTTTCTTCTAATAAACTATTGGACCCAATAAATTAAGTGTATTTTAAATCCCAAGACATTTTCTGTAAAAAAACACTTTTTTTTTAAATATTAATTATTTTCAAACTTATATCTCGCTTATGGTTAGTCCTACATGAAAAATGCAAATAACAATTTTGTAGGAAATTTTATCAGCTTTAATTTTAGTAAAAAGATAAAAATTGATAGGAGTAACTGTTTTCGAGATATAAGCAAGAAACCAGAAAACTGTTACCTTAATTAAGGCCTTGCATATAAGCAAATTTAGTACTAAAAACAACTCTGAAGACTTTGGTGACTTTTATGTCTTCTTCTTTTTCCTCTACTAAAGTGTTAGACACAATTAATTTAGTTTAATTTCGGTTTTTCAAACATTTTATTTTAAAGCAAATTTTTGTTAAAGATTATTTATATCTAACTCTATAACTCGCTTATGGTTGGTCCTACAAAAAAAATGCGAATAACTATTTTGTAGAAAATTTTATCAGCTTTAATTTTGAAAGAAAGATAAAAATTGATAGGAGTAACTGTTCTCGAGATATAAGCAAAAAACCGATAAGAAAACTGTAACTGTTACTGAACAAAAATGTAATTCAGTTTTCAATGTTTGAGACAAAGACGAAAATGCATCATTTAAAATCGACTCTGAAGACTTCAGTGACCTTTCTGTCACCTCCTTTTTCTTCTAATAAAGTATTGGACCCAATAAATTAAGTGTATTTTAAATCACAAGACATTTTCTGTTAAAGTACATTTTTTTTTAAATATTAATTATTTTCAAACTTATATCTCGCTTATGGTTAGTCCTACATGAAAAATGCAAATAACTATTTTGTAGGAAATTTTATCAGCTTTAATTTTAGTGAAAAGATAAAAATTGATAGGAGTAACTGTTTTCGAGATATAAGCAAGAAACCAAAAAACTGTTACCTTAATTAAGGGCTTGCATATAAGCAAATTTAGTACTAAAAACAACTCTGAAGACTTTGGTGACTTTAATGTCACCTCCTTTTTCTTCTAATAAAGTATTGAACCCATTAAATTAAGTGTATTTTAAATCACAATACATTTTCTGTTAAAGCACTTTTTTTTTAAATATTAATTATTTTCAAACTTATTTCTCGCTTATGGTTAGTTCTACATAAAAAATGCAAATAACTATTTTGTAGGAAATTTTATCAGCTTTAATTTTGAAAGAAAGATAAAAATTAATAGGAGTAACAGTTTTCGAGATATAAGCAAAAAACCAATAAGAAAACTGTAACTGTTACTGAACAAAAATGTAATTCAGTTTTCAATGTTTGAGACGAAGACGAAAATGCAGCATTTAAAAACGACTCTGAAGACTTCAGTGATTTTTATGTCACCTCCTTTTTGTTCTAATAAAGTATTGGACCCAATAAATTAAGTGTATTTTAAATCACAAGACATTTTCTGTTAAAGCACTTTTTTTTAAATATTAGTTATTTTCAAACTTATATCTCGCTTATGGTTAGTCCTACATGAAAAATGCAAATTACTATTTTGTAGGAAATTTTATCAGCTTTAATTTTAGTAAAAAGATAAAAATTGATAGTAGTAACTGTTTTCGAGATATAAGCAAGAAACCAAAAAACTGTTACCTTAATAAAGCGCTTGCATATAAGCAAATTTAGTACTACTAGTATTGTTATTATAAATGTTATTGTTATTAATATGACGACTAAAGACAACTCTAAGACTTTAGTGACTTTTATGTCTCCTCCTTTTTCCTCTACTAAAGTGTTAGACACAATTAATTTAGTTTAATTTCAGTTTTTCAAACATTTTATTTTAAAGCAAATATTTGTTAAATATTAAAAACTATAAAATGGCTTAGATTGCCTAAAAACACAGATCACACATGATCTTTTGCATAGAAATGAGAAAACGCTCATGTAACACACAAAATAAGCTCCATTTTTCCTTATTAATAGTATTATTATTATTATTACTTATGTTACTATTACTATTATTATTATTATTATTATTATCATTATTATTATTATTATTATTATTATTATTAACTTTTGTATAGTAAATGTTTTTATACCAGTTTTAAAATGAGTTATTAATTTTATTCAATTTCTTGACTAAAAACACAGATCACAGATGATCTCTTTTGCATAGAAATGAGAAAACGCTCAGATAACACAAAATAAGCATCATTTTTGCTTAGAAAAACTAAGCTTTAATTTAGAAAGAAATTCATTATTATAAGTATTATTATCATTATTATTATTATTATTATTATTATTATTATTATTATTTCTTTTATTACTATTATTATTATTATTATTATTATTAACTTTTGTATAGTAAATGTTTTTATACCAGTTTTAAAATGAGTTATTAATTTTATTCAATGTCTTGCCTAAAAACACAGATCACAGATGATCTCTTGCATAGAAATGAGAAAACGCTCATATAACACAAAATAAGCTTCATTTTTGCTTAGAAAACTAAGCTTACTTTTATTACTATTATTATTATTTTTATTATTATTATTATTACTATTATTATTGTTATTATTACTATTATTATTATTATTATTATTATTATTATTATTATTATTATTATTATTATTATTATTATTATTATTAACTTTTGTATAGTTAATGTTTTTATACCAGTTTTAAAATGAGTTATTAATTTTATTCAATTTCTTGCCTAAAAACACAGATCACAGATGATCTCTTTTGCATAGAAATGAGAAAACGCTCATATAACACACAAAATAAGCTTCATTTTTGCTTAGAAAACTAAGCTTACTTTTATTACTATTATTATTATTTTTATTATTATTATTATTATTATTACTATTATTATGTAATAAAAATAATTTGTTAAATACTAAATTTATTAACCAATGATGTGTTTGTGTTTGTGAATCACATTAGTTTGTGCGTAACTATATAAAAATTATAATAAACAAATTATACGAACTTCAATCCTTACAAAAGCAGAACGAAGGCGTAAATTTGGTGAGTGTGGTTCTCACAGAGTATTTGTAGTCAATATTAGTAATGTAGTAAAAAACTAGAACGTGTAATATGCCATGTATCATGAACTCCGATCACGTGTTGTTATAAACCAGGATTAGGGATGGTTACGTCCAACCCCTATTGCACAATCTGGTAGAGTGAGTTATCATTAGGCCAGGGTCAGATTGGTGGATTCCAATCTATTGCACGATCTGGTTGTAATGTTATGAGGTGTGTCCCGGATGGAGTCAGGGTAGTGACTGCCATCCGAAGACCAGGATTAGGGAGACTGTAAAGTTGACCTATTGCACAATCTGGTGGAGGTATCCAATACTAATCAAGGGATGGTGGATTCCACCCTATTGCACGATTGAGTATTGAAGGAGCTGCAAGATCAGGTCGGCGTGGAGGCTAACCAGGTGGGGTTTAGCGGGCTGACCATTGCACGATTTGTACAGTTCAGTGTGAGAGATCTGGTTATACATGGTTCCTAAGAGTTGTTCTTAAGTTAATGTTAATTTACCTTTAATGTTAAGTCTTGTAGTTGTTGACATAAATACTCAACAACCCTTTTTACTTCATTACAGAATGAAGTCTGAGCTGGTTGGTCTATCCGCTGCAACGGCCTGACGAAAGAACTTCCTGACTTGTGATTTGGAATTGTTATTGACAATGTAATTCACGTCCAAATAAAAATATCTATATTACAAATTATCAGAAGTGGGATAGACCAGCACCAGACACCAGATAAAGAATTGAAGTTCGTATTAGTAGAGATTTCCGTTCTGTTATTATTCTCGTTTAATAATTTTAAAGTGAATTTGAAATATGAAAAATTAATAATGACAGTGTCATTAAATTATATTTGAGTGATGGACTAAAATTGTTATAAGTGAGTCGGAAAGAGTTGGTTCAAAAACAGGTTTAATGTGTATTACATCGGAAAGAGGTGTTTCAAAGCAAAGGATCAAAGTTTATTGAAAACTATGTTCATTATTATTCTACGAAATTATCCATGTTGAATGAATTAGAAATCTTCGGAAAACGAGCTGTTTCGTGTATTATCGGGGGAATTACAGATGTATTAGTGAGAACTAGTGCTAAAGCAGGCCAGTATGAAAGTCCGGAAATGCTCTTATGTTATCTTAGCAGTTTGACGGAAACGCAAATTTTGAATACCGAATTTCAGCGCAAGTCACAGGAGACCGTTATGTGTTACTATTGTAATAAGCCAGGGCATAAATTTAGATACTGTAAAATGCGAAATTAAAATGTTGCACATTCGTTCGTTGTTATTATTGGACGGTATCGGTCATATTTCGAAAAAAAAAAAAAAACTGAAAATTACATTGGTTTAAAATTTAAAATAGAAAATTTTATCAAAATATTTTTGGATGAAGAGTAAAAGACGTCTCGGGACGAGCCGAATTTCAGGATGGCCGAATGTAATAAAAATAATTTGTTAAATACTAAATTTATTAACCAATGATGTGTTTGTGTTTGTGAATCACATTAGTTTGTGCGTAACTATATAAAAATTATAATAAACAAATTATACGAACTTCAATCCTGACAAAAGCAGAACGAAGGCGTAAATTTGGTGAGTGTGGTTCTCACAGAGTATTTGTAGTCAATATTAGTAATGTAGTAAAAAACTAGAACGTGTAATATGCCATGTATCATGAACTCCGATCACGTGTTGTTATAAACCAGGATTAGGGATGGTTACGTCCAACCCCTATTGCACAATCTGGTAGAGTGAGTTATCATTAGGCCAGGGTCAGATTGGTGGATTCCAATCTATTGCACGATCTGGTTGTAATGTTATGAGGTGTGTCCCGGATGGAGTCAGGGTAGTGACTGCCATCCGAAGACCAGGATTAGGGAGACTGTAAAGTTGACCTATTGCACAATCTGGTGGAGGTATCCAATACTAATCAAGGGATGGTGGATTCCACCCTATTGCACGATTGAGTATTGAAGGAGCTGCAAGATCAGGTCGGCGTGGAGGCTAACCAGGTGGGGTTTAGCGGGCTGACCATTGCACGATTTGTACAGTTCAGTGTGAGAGATCTGGTTATACATGGTTCCTAAGAGTTGTTCTTAAGTTAATGTTAATTTACCTTTAATGTTAAGTCTTGTAGTTGTTGACATAAATACTCAACAACCCTTTTTACTTCATTACAGAATGAAGTCTGAGCTGGTTGGTCTATCCGCTGCAACGGCCTGACGAAAGAACTTCCTGACTTGTGATTTGAATTGTTATTGACAATGTAATTCACGTCCAAATAAAAATATCTATATTACAATTATTATTATTATTATTATTATTATTATTGTTATTATTATTATTATTATTATTATTATTATTATTATTATTATTAACTTTTGTATAGTAAATGTTTTTATACCAGTTTTAAAATGAGTTATTAATTTTAGACAATTTCTTGCCTAAAAATACAGATCACAGATGATTTCTTGCATAGAAATGAGAAAACGCTCATATAACACACAAAATAAGCTTCATTTTTGCTTAGAAAACTAAACTTACTTTTATTACTATTATTATTATTATTATTATTATTATTATTATTATTATTATTATTATTATTGTTATTATTATTATTATTATTATAAAATTATATTAAACAGACAGAAAACGTCGTATTCTGACACAAAAAAACGAATTACGTTATAGACTTGACGAGAACGGCGTTTCTCGGACTCTTATAGGACTCTTATAGGGTCAAAAAGTATCAGTTTGGATTAAAACAAATTATTTTTGTTGACTGTCAGTCTGAATTGTTCATCAGTTCAAACAAAAACGGCTTATTTTAGACGATCTTTTGCTTTGAACATGAAAACATACATCGAACAGACTAAAAACGTATTAATCTGGCATAAAAGAGCAATTTATGTATCACTTTAGATAAAGGCAGCTAATCCTATTCGTTTCATTGCTTAAAATAGACAAAATTGTTAATAAATCAAACAAAAACGCTGTATTCTAGCACAAAATACTAATTACATTATAGTTTCGACGAGAATAGCTTATTTGGAATGATTCTATGCTTCCAAACGAGTAAATTTTTATTAAACAGACGCCAAACATCATGTTTTGTCCTATAAAGACATTTTATATTGCAGTTTGTATTAAAACAAAATATTTTCGTTGATTCTTTGTTAGAAGCAGCAAACCTAACATTAAAGAATCTGAAAACTTTGTATTCGGACACAAACCACCGAATTTTGTATCAGTTTAGACAAAAACGGTTGATTTTCGACAATATTTTACTTTGAACAAGAAAATTTATATCAAACTGTCTAAAAACGTCTTATTTTAGCACAAAACAAAAGATTTGCGTTATAGTCTTAACTAGAGCTGTTAATTTCAAACGGTTCTATGCTTTGAAACGAGTAAACTTTCACTGTACAGAGGAAAAACATCTTATTTCGCCTTTTAAAAACGATTCATGCCACAGTTTGGATAAAAACCAATTATTTTCGTTAATTCATTGTTACAAACATGAAACCTTACATCAAAGTAACTGAAAACCCCTTATTCAGGCACAGAAATTCGAATTACGTTTCAGTTTGGACAAAAACTGCTTACTTTAGACGATCCTTTGTTTTGAATACAAAAACTTACATTAAAAAGATTAAAAACGTCTTATTCTGGCTGAAAACTGCAAATTATATATTACTCTAGATAAAAGCAATTTATCCTGATTACTCCTTTACTTAGAATAGAGTAAACTTGTATAAAACTTAATGAAAACTTTAAATTTCGTCTCAAAGAAATAATTTACGTTATAGTTAAAATTGATAGCAGTAACTGTTTTCGAGATATAAGCAAAAAACCAAAGTAAAAACTATTACCGTTTCAGAATAAAAATGTAATTCAGTTTTCAATGTTTGAGACGAAGACGAAAATGCAGCATTTAAAATCGACTCTGAAGACTTCAGTGACTTATATGTCACCCCCTTTTTTTTCTAATAAAGTATTGGACCTAAAAAATTAAGTGTATTTTAAATCACAAGACATTTTCTGTTAAAGCACTTTTTTTTTAAATATTAAATATTTTCAATCTTATATCTCGCTTATGGTTAGTCCTACATAAAAAAAGCAAATAACTATTTTGTAGGAAATTTTATCAGCTTGAATTTTAGTAAAAAGATAAAAATTGATAGGAGTAACTGTTTTCGAGATATAAGCCAGAAACCAAAACACTGTTACCTTAATTAAGCGTTTGCATATAAGCAAATTTAGTACTATTAGTATTATTATTATTAATGTTATTGTTATTAATATGACGATTAAAGACAACTTTGGAACCTTTAGTGACTTTTATGTCTTCTTCTTTTTCCTCTACTAATGTGTTAGACACAATTAAATTAGTTTAATTTCAGTTTTTCAAACATTTTATTTTAAAGCAAATTTTTGTTAAATATTATTTATATCCAACTCTATAACTCGCTTATGGTTGGTCCTACAAGAAAAATGCAAATAACTATTTTGTAGGAAATTTTATCAGCTTTAATTTTGGAAAAAAATAAAAATTGATAGGAGTAACTGTTTTCGAGATATAAGCAAAAAACCAATAAGAAAACTGTGACTGTTACTGAACCAAAATGTAATTCAGTTTTCAATGTTTGAGACGAAGACGAAACTGCAGCATTTAAAAACGACTCTGAAGACTTCAGTGACTTTTATGTCACTTTCTTCTTCTTCTAATAAAGTATTAGACCCAATAAATTAAGTGTATTTTAAATCACAAGACATTTTCTGTTAAAGCACTTGTTTTTAAATATTAATTATTTTCAATCATATATCTCGCTAATGGTTAGTCTTACATGAAAAATGCCAATAACTATTTTGTAGGAAATTTTATCAGCTTTAATTTTAGTAAAAAGATAAAAATTGATAGGAGTAACTGTTTTCGAGATATAAGCAAGAAACCAAAAAACTGTTACCTTAATAAAGCGCTTGCATATAAGCAAATTTAGTACTATTAGTATTATTATTATTAATGTTATTGTTATTAATATGACGATTAAAGACAACTTTGAAACCTTTAGTGACTTTTATGTCTTCTTCTTTTTCTTCTACTAATGTGTTAGACACAATTAAATTAGTTTAATTTCAGTTTTTCAAACATTTTATTTTAGAGCAAATTTTTCTTAAAGATTATTTATATCCAACTCTATAACTCGCTTATGGTTGGTCCTACAAAAAAAATGCTAAAAACTATTTTGTAGGAAATTTTATCTGCTTTAATTTTGAAGAAAAGATAAAAATTTATAGGAGTAACTGTTTTCGAGATATAAGCAAAAAACCAAAGTGAAAACTGTAACCGTTACTGAACAAAAATGTAATTCAGTTTTCAATGTTTGAGACGAAGACGAAAATGCAGCATTTAAAAACGACTCTGAAAACTTCAGTGACTTTTAAGTCACCTTCTTTTTTTTCTAATAAAGTATTGGACTCAATAAATTAAGTGTATTTTAAATCACAAGACATTTTCTGTTAAAGCATTTTTTTTTTAAATATTGGTTATTTTCAAACTTACATCTCGCTTATGGTTAGTCCTACATGAAAAATGCAAATAACTATTTTGTTGGAAATTTTATCAGCTTTAATTTTAGTAAAAAAATAAAAATTGATAGGAGTAACTGTTTTCGAGATATAAGCAAGAAACCAAAAAACTGTTAACTTAATTAAGCGTTTGCATATAAGCAAATTTAGTACTATTAGTATTATTATTATTAATGTTATTGTTATTAATATGACGATTAAAGACGACTCTGAAATTTTTAGTGACTTTTATGTCTTCTTCTTTTTCCTCTACTAAAGTGTTAGACACAATTAATTTAGTTTAATTTCAGTATTTCAAACATTTTATTTTAAAGCAAATTTTTGTTAACTATTATTTAAATCCATCTCTATAACTCGCTTATGCTTGGTCCTACAAGAAAAATGCAAATAACTATTTCGTAGGAAATTTTATCAGCTTTAATTTTTGTAAAAAGATAAGAATTGATAGGAGTAACTGTTTTCGAGATATAAGCAAGAAACCAAAAAACTGTTACCTTAATAAAGCGCTTGCATATAAGCAGATTTAGTACCATTAGTATTATTATTATTAATGTTATTGTTATTAATATGACGACTAAAAACGATTCTGAAGACTTTGGTGACTTTTATGTCTTTTTCTTTTTTCTCTACTAAAGTGTTAGACTCAATTAATTTAGTTTAATTTCGGTTTTTCAAACATTTTATTTAAAGCAAATTTTTGTTAAATATTATTTATATCCAACTCTATAACTCGCTTATGGTTGGTCCTAAAAGAAAAATGCAAATAACTATTTTGTAGGAAGCTTTATCAGCTTTAATTTTAAAAGAAAGATAAAAATTGATAGGAGTAACTGTTTTCGAGATATAAGCAAAAAACCAATAAGAAAACTGTAACAGTTATTGAACAAAAATGTAATTCAGTTTTCAATGTTTGAGACGAAGACGAAAATGCAGCATTTACAAACGACTCTAAAGACTTCAGTGACCTTTCTGTCACCTCTTTTTTCTTCTAATAAAGTATTGGACCCAATAAATTAAGTGTATTTTAAATCACAAGACATTATCTGTTGAAGCACTTTTTTTTAAATTTTAATTATTTTCAAACTTATATCTCGCTTATGGTTAGTCCTACATTAAAAATGCAATTAACTATTTTGTAGGAAATTTTATCAGCTTTAATTTTAGTAAAAAGATAAAAATTGATAGGAGTAACTGTTTTCGAGATATAAGCAAGAAACCAAAAAATTGTTACCTGAATTAAGCGTTTGCATGTAAGCAAATTTAGTACTATTAGTATTATTATTATTAATGTTATTGTTATTAATATGACGACTAAAAACGATTCTGAAGACTTTGGTGACTTTTATGTCTTTTTCTTTTTTCTCTACTAAAGTGTGAGACACAATTAATTTAGTTTAATTTCAGTATTTCAAACTTTTAACTTTTATGCAAGTTTTTGTTAAATATTATTTATATCCAACTTTATAACTCGCTTATGGTTGGTCCTACAAGAAAAATGCAAATAACTATTTTGTAGGAAATTTTATCAGCTTTATTTTGAAAAAAAGGTAAAAACTGATAGGAGTAATTGTTTTCGAGATATAAGCAAAAAACCAAAGTGAAAACTGTTACCGTTTCAGAACAAAAATGTAATTCAGTTTTCAATGTTTGAGACGAAGACGAAAATGCAGCATTTACAATCGACTCCGAAGACTTCAGTGACTTATATGTCACCCCCTTTTTCTTCTAATAAAGTATTGGATCTAATAAATTAAGTGTATTTTAAATCACAAGACATTTTCTGTTAAAGCACTTTTTTTTAAATATTAATTATTTTCAAACTTATATCTCGCTTATGGTTAGTCCTACATTAAAAATGCAATTAACTATTTTGTAGGAAATTTTATCAGCTTGAATTTTAGTAAAAAGATAAAAATTGATTGGAGTAACTGTTTTCGAGATATAAGCAAGAAACCAAAACACTGTTACCTTAATTAAGCGTTTGCACATAAGCAGATTTAGTACTATTAGTATTATTATTATTAATGTTATTGTTATTAATATGACAACTAAAGACAACTCTGAAACCTTTAGTGACTTTTATGTCTTTTCCTTTTTTCTCTAGTAAATTGTTAGACACAGTTAAATTAGTTTAATTTCAGTTTTTCAAACATTTTATTTTAAAGCAAATTTTTGTTAAATATTATTTATATCCAACTCTATAACTCGCTTATGGTTGGTCCTACAAGAAAAATGCAAATAACTATTTTGTAGAATATTTTATCAGCTTTAATTTTGAAAGAAAGACAAAAATTCATAGGAGTAACTGTTTTCGAGATATAAGCAAGAAACCAAAAAACTGTTACCTTAATAAAGCGCTTGCATATAAGCAGATTTAGTACTATTAGTATTATTATTATTAATGTTATTGTTATTAATATGACGACTAAAAACGATTCTGAAGACTTTGGTGACTTTTATGTCTTTTTCTTTTTTCTCTACTAAAGTGTTAGACACAATTAATTTAGTTTAATTTCAGTATTTCAAACATTTTATTTTTAAGCAAGTTTTTGTTAAATATTATTTATATCCAACTTTATAACTCGCTTATGGTTGGTCCTACAAGAAAAATGCAAATAACTATTTTGTAGGAAATGTTATCAGCTTTAATTTTGAAAGAAAGATAAAAATTGATAGGAGTAACTGTTTTCGAGATATAAGCAAAAAACCAAAGTAAAAACTGTTACCGTTTCAGAACAAAAATGTAATTCAGTTTTCAATGTTTGAGACGAAGACGAAAATGCAGCATTTAAAATCGACTCTGAAGACTTCAGTGACTTATATGTCACCCCCTTTTTTTTAATAAAGTATTGGACCTAATAAATTAAGTGTATTTGTTGAGTAACTGTTTTCGAGATATAAGCAAGAAACCAAAAAACTGTTACCTTAATTAAGCGTTTGCATATAAGCAAATTTAGTACTATTAGTATTATTATTAATAATGTTATTGTTATTAATATGACGACTAAAGACGACTCTGAAACAATTAGTGACTTTTATGTCTTCTCCTTTTTCCTCTACTAAAGTGTTAGACACAATTAATTTAGTTTAATTCAAGTTTTTCAAGCATTTTATTTTAAAGCAAATTTTTGTTAAATATTATTTATATCCAACTCTATAACTCGTTTATGCTTGGTCCTAAAAGAAAAATGTAAATAACTATTTTGTTGGAAATTTTATCAGCTTTAATTTTGAAAGAAAGATAAAATTTGATAGGAGTAACTGTTTTCGAGATATAAGCAAAAAACCAATAAGAAAACTGTAACTGTTACTGAACAAAAATGTAATTCAGTTT
The DNA here is from genome assembly GCF_031307605.1 of Tribolium castaneum. NCBI lineage: Eukaryota > Metazoa > Arthropoda > Insecta > Coleoptera > Tenebrionidae > Tribolium > Tribolium castaneum. The sequence goes on along the minus strand of NC_087401.1, from coordinate 2,140,284 downwards.
TCAATATTTGAGACGAAGACAAAAATGCAGCATTTAAAAACGACTCTGAAGACTTCAGTGACTTTCATGTCACCTCCTTTTTCTTCTAATACAGTATTGGACCCAATAAATTAAGTGTATTTTATAAATCACAAGACATTTTCTGTTAAAACACTTTTTTTTAATTATTAATTATTTTCAAACTTATATCTCGCTTATGGTTAGTTCTACATGAAAAATGCAAATAACTATTTTGTAGGAAATTTTATCACCTTAATTTTAGTGAAAAAGTAAAAATTGATAGGAGTAACTGTTTTCGAGATATAAGCAAAAAACAAAAAAACTGTTACCTTAATTAAGCGCTTGCATATAAGCAAATTTAGTACTACAAGTATTGTTATTATAAATTTTATTGATATTAATATGACGACTAAAGACAACTCTGAGACTTTAGTGACTTTTATGTCTCCTCCTTTTTTCTCTACTAAAGTGTTAGACACACTTAATTTAGTTTAATTTCAGTTTTTCAAACATTTTATTTTAATGCAAATTTTTGTTAAATATTAAAAACTATTAAATGGCTTAGATTGTCTAAAAACACAGATCACACATGATCTTTTGCATAGAAATGAGAAAACGATCATGTAACACACAAAATAAGCTCCATTTTTCCTTATTAAAAGTATTATTATTATTATTACTTTTGTTACTATTACTATTATTATTATTATTATTATTATTATTATTATTATTATTATTATTATTGTTATTATTATTATTAGTATTATTATTATTATTATTATTATTATTATTATTATTATTATTATTATTAACCTTTGTATAGTAAATGTTTTTATACCAGTTTTAAAATGAGTTATTAATTTTAGACAATTTCTTGCCTAAAATAACAGATCACAGATGATCTCTTGCATAGAAATGAGAAAACGCTCAGATAACACAAAATAAGCTTCATTTTTCCTTAGAAAAACTAAGCTTTAATTTAGAAAGAAATTCATTATTATAAGTATTATTATTATTATTATTATTATTATTATTATTATTATTATTATTACTTTTATTACTATTATTATTTTTATTATTATTATTAAAAACCGATTATAACTTTTGTATAGTAAATGTTTTTATTGTATTTTAAATCACAAGGCATTTTCTGTTAAAGCACTTTCTTTTTAAATATTAATTATTATCAAACTTATATCTCGCTTATGGTTAGTCCTACATGAAAAATGCAAATAACTATTTTGTAGGAAATTTTATCAGCTTTAATTTTAGTAAAAAGATAAAAATTGATAGGAGTAACTGTTCTCGAGATATAAGCAAAAAACCGATAAGAAAACTGTAACTGTTACTGAACAAAAATGTAATTCAGTTTTCAATGTTTGAGACAAAGACGAAAATGCATCATTTAAAATCGACTCTAAAGACTTCAGTGACCTTTCTGTCACCTCCTTTTTCTTCTAATAAAGTATTGGACCCAATAAATTAAGTGTATTTTAAATCACAAGACATTTTCTGTTAAAGTACATTTTTTTTAAATATTAATTATTTTCACACTTATATCTCGCTTATGGTTAGTCCTACATGAAAAATGCAACTAACTATTTTGTAGGAAATTTTATCAGCTTTAATTTTAATGAAAAGATAAAAATTGATAGGAGTAACTGTTTTCGAGATATAAGCAAGAAACCAAAAAACTGTTACCTTAATTAAGGGCTTGCATATAAGCAAATTTAGTACTAAAAACAACTCTGAAGACTTTGGTGACATTTATGTCACCTCCTTTTTTTTCTAATAAAGTATTGAACCCATTAAATTAAGTGTATTTTAAATCACAAGACATTTTCTGTTAAAGCACTTTTTTTTTAAATATTAATTATTTTCAAACTTATATCTCGCTTATGGTTATTAGTTATTTTCAAACTTATATCTCGCTTATGGTTAGTCCTACATGAAAAATGCAAATTACTATTTTGTAGAATATTTTATCAGCTTTAATTTTGAAAGAAAGACAAAAATTCATAGGAGTAACTGTTTTCGAGATATAAGCAAGAAACCAAAAAACTGTTACCTTAAAAAAGCGCTTGCATATAAGCAGATTTAGTACTATTAGTATTATTATTATTAATGTTATTGTTATTAATATGACGACTAAAAACGATTCTGAAGACTTTGGTGACTTTTATGTCTTTTTCTTTTTTCTCTACTAAAGTGTTAGACACAATTAATTTAGTTTAATTTCAGTATTTCAAACATTTTATTTTTAAGCAAGTTTTTGTTAAATATTATTTATATCCAACTTTATAACTCGCTTATGGTTGGTCCTACAAGAAAAATGCAAATAACTATTTTGTAGGAAATGTTATCAGCTTTAATTTTGAAAGAAAGATAAAAATTAATAGGAGTAACTGTTTTCGAGATATAAGCAAAAAACCAAAGTAAAAACTGTTACCGTTTCGGAACAAAAATGTAATTCAGTTTTCAATGTTTGAGACGAAGACGAAAATGCAGCATTTAAAATCGACTCTGAAGACTTCAGTGACTTATATGTCACCCCCTTTCTTTTTAATAAAGTATTGGACCTAATAAATTAAGTGTATTTGTTGAGTAACTGTTTTCGAGATATAAGCAAGAAACCAAAAAACTGTTACCTTAATTAAGCGTTTGCATATATGCAAATTTAGTACTATTAGTATTATTATTAATAATGTTATTGTTATTAATATGACGACTAAAGACGACTCTGAAACAATTAGTGACTTTTATGTCTTCTCCTTTTTCCTCTACTAAAGTGTTAGACACAATTAATTTAGTTTAATTCAAGTTTTTCAAGCATTTTATTTTAAAGCAAATTTTTGTTAAATATTATTTATATCCAACTCTATAACTCGTTTATGCTTGGTCCTAAAAGAAAAATGTAAATAACTATTTTGTTGGAAATTTTATCAGCTTTAATTTTGAAAGAAAGATAAAATTTGATAGGAGTAACTGTTTTCGAGATATAAGCAAAAAACCAATAAGAAAACTGTAACTGTTACTGAACAAAAATGTAATTCAGTTTTCAATATTTGAGACGAAGACAAAAATGCAGCATTTAAAAACGACTCTGAAGACTTCAGTGACTTTCATGTCACCTCCTTTTTCTTCTAATACAGTATTGGACCCAATAAATTAAGTGTATTTTATAAATCACAAGACATTTTCTGTTAAAACACTTTTTTTTAATTATTAATTATTTTCAAACTTATATCTCGCTTATGGTTAGTTCTACATGAAAAATGCAAATAACTATTTTGTAGGAAATTTTATCACCTTAATTTTAGTGAAAAAGTAAAAATTGATAGGAGTAACTGTTTTCGAGATATAAGCAAAAAACAAAAAAACTGTTACCTTAATTAAGCGCTTGCATATAAGCAAATTTAGTACTACAAGTATTGTTATTATAAATTTTATTGTTATTAATATGACGACTAAAGACAACTCTGAGACTTTAGTGACTTTTATGTCTCCTCCTTTTTTCTCTACTAAAGTGTTAGACACACTTAATTTAGTTTAATTTCAGTTTTTCAAACATTTTATTTTAATGCAAATTTTTGTTAAATATTAAAAACTATTAAATGGCTTAGATTGTCTAAAAACACAGATCACACATGATCTTTTGCATAGAAATGAGAAAACGCTCATGTAACACACAAAATAAGCTCCATTTTTCCTTATTAAAAGTATTATTATTATTATTACTTTTGTTACTATTACTATTATTATTATTATTATTATTATTATTATTATTATTGTTATTATTATTATTAGTATTATTATTATTATTATTATTATTATTATTATTATTATTATTATTATTATTATTATTAACTTTTGTATAGTAAATGTTTTTATACCAGTTTTAAAATGAGTTATTAATTTTAGACAATTTCTTGCCTAAAAAAACAGATCACAGATGATCTCTTGCATAGAAATGAGAAAACGCTCAGATAACACAAAATAAGCTTCATTTTTCCTTAGAAAAACTAAGCTTTAATTTAGAAAGAAATTCATTATTATAAGTATTATTATTATTATTATTATTATTATTATTATTATTATTATTATTATTATTATTATTACTTTTATTACTATTATTATTTTTATTATTATTATTAAAAACCGATTATAACTTTTGTATAGTAAATGTTTTTATTGTATTTTAAATCACAAGGCATTTTCTGTTAAAGCACTTTCTTTTTAAATATTAATTATTATCAAACTTATATCTCGCTTATGGTTAGTCCTACATGAAAAATGCAAATAACTATTTTGTAGGAAATTTTATCAGCTTTAATTTTAGTAAAAAGATAAAAATTGATAGGAGTAACTGTTCTCGAGATATAAGCAAAAAACCGATAAGAAAACTGTAACTGTTACTGAACAAAAATGTAATTCAGTTTTCAATGTTTGAGACAAAGACGAAAATGCATCATTTAAAATCGACTCTAAAGACTTCAGTGACTTTTCTGTCACCTCCTTTTTCTTCTAATAAAGTATTGGACCCAATAAATTAAGTGTATTTTAAATCACAAGACATTTTCTGTTAAAGTACATTTTTTTTAAATATTAATTATTTTCACACTTATATCTCGCTTATGGTTAGTCCTACATGAAAAATGCAAATAACTATTTTGTAGGAAATTTTATCAGCTTTAATTTTAATGAAAAGATAAAAATTGATAGGAGTAACTGTTTTCGAGATATAAGCAAGAAACCAAAAAACTGTTACCTTAATTAAGGGCTTGCATATAAGCAAATTTAGTACTAAAAACAACTCTGAAGACTTTGGTGACTTTTATGTCACCTCCTTTTTCTTCTAATAAAGTATTGAACCCATTAAATTAAGTGTATTTTAAATCACAAGACATTTTCTGTTAAAGCACTTTTTTTTTAAATATTAATTATTTTCAAACTTATATCTCGCTTATGGTTATTAGTTATTTTCAAACTTATATCTCGCTTATGGTTAGTCCTACATGAAAAATGCAAATTACTATTTTGTAGGAAATTTTATCAGCTTTAATTTTAGTAAAAAGATAAAAATTGATAGGAGTAACTGTTTTCGAGATATAAGCAAGAAACCAAAAAACTGTTAACTTAATTAAGCGTTTGCATATAAGCAAATTTAGTACTATTAGTATTATTATTATTAATGTTATTGTTATTAATATGACGATTAAAGACGACTCTGAAACCTTTAGTGACTTTTATGTCTTCTTCTTTTTCCTCTACTAAAGTGTTAGACACAATTAATTTAGTTTAATTTCAGTATTTCAAACATTTTATTTTAAAGCAAATTTTTGTTAAATATTATTTATATCCATCTCTATAACTCGCTTATGCTTGGTCCTACAAGAAAAATGCAAATAACTATTTTGTAGGAAATTTTATCAGCTTTAATTTTAGTAAAAAAATAAAAATTAATAGGAGTAACTGTTTTCGAGAAATAAGCAAGAAACCAAAAAACTGTTACCTTAATAAAGCGCTTGCATATAAGCAAATTTAGTACTATTAGTATTATTATTATTAATGTTATTGTTATTAAAATGACGACTAAAAACGACTCTGAAGACTTTGGTGACTTTTATGTCTTCTCCTTTTTCCTATAATAAAGTGTTAGACTCAATTAATTTAGTTTAATTTCTGTTTTTCAAACATTTTATTTTAAAGCAAATTTTTGTTGAAGATTATTTATATCCAACTCTATAACTCGCTTATGGTTGGTCTTACAAAAGAAATGCAAATAACTATTTTGTAGGAAATTTTATCAGCTTTAATTTTAGTAAAAAGATAAAAATTGATAGGAGTAACTGTTTTCGAGATATAAGCAAGAAACCAAAACACTGTTACCTTAATTAAGCGTTTGCATATAAGCAAATTTAGTACTATTAGTATTATTATCATTAATGTTATTGTTATTAATATGACGACTAAAGACGACTCTGAAACCTTTAGTGACTTTTATGTCTTTTTTTTTTCCTCTACTAAAGTGTTAGACCCAATTAAATTAGTTTAATTTCAGTTTTTCAAACATTTTATTTTAAAGCAAATTTTTGTTAAATATTATTTATATCCAACTCTATAACTCGCTTATGGTTGGTCCTACATGAAAAATGCAAATAACGATTTTGTAGGAAATTTTATCAGCTTTAATTTTGAAATAAAGATAAAAATTGATAGGAGTAACAGTTTTCGAGATATAAGCAAAAAACCAATAAGAAAACTGTAACTGTTACTGAACAAAAATGTAATTCAGTTTTCAATGTTTGAGACGAAGACGAAAATGCTGCATTTAAAATCGACTCTGTAGACTTCAGTGACTTTTATGTCACCTCCTTTTTCTTCTAATAAACTATTAGACCCAATAAATTAAGTGTATTTTAAATCCCAAGACATTTTCTGTTAAAACACTTTTTTTTTAAATATTAATTATTTTCAAACTTATATCTCGCTTATGGTTAGTCCTACATGAAAAATGCAAATTTACTATTTTGTAGGAAATTTTATCAGCTTTAATTTTAGTAAAAAGATAAAAATTGATAGGAGTAACTGTTTTCGAGATATAAGCAAGAAACCAAAAAACTGTTACCTTAATTAAGCGCTTGCATATAAGCAAATTTAGTACTAAAAACAACTCTGAAGGCTTTGGTGATTTTATGTCTTCTCTTTTTTCCTCTACTAAAGTGTTAGACCCAATTAATTTAGTTTAATATCGGTTTTTCAAACATTTTATTTTAAAGCAAATTTTTGTTAAATATTATTTATATCCATCTCTATAACTCGCTTATGCTTGGTCCTACAAGAAAAATGCAAATAACTATTTTGTAGGAAATTTTATCAGCTTTAATTTTAGTAAAAAAATAAAAATTGATAGGAGTAACTGTTTTCGAGAAATAAGCAAGAAACCAAAAAACTGTTACCTTAATAAAGCGCTTGCATATAAGCAAATTTAGTACTATTAGTATTATTATTATTAATGTTATTGTTATTAAAATGACGACTAAAAACGACTCTGAAGACTTTGGTGACTTTTATGTCTTCTCCTTTTTCCTATACTAAAGTGTTAGACTCAATTAATTTAGTTTAATTTCTGTTTTTCAAACATTTTATTTTAAAGCAAATTTTTGTTGAAGATTATTTATATCCAACTCTATAACTCGCTTATGGTTGGTCTTACAAAAGAAATGCAAATAACTATTTTGTAGGAAATTTTATCAGCTTTAATTTTAGTAAAAAGATAAAAATTGATAGGAGTAACTGTTTTCGAGATATAAGCAAGAAACCAAAACACTGTTACCTTAATTAAGCGTTTGCATGTAAGCAAATTTAGTACTATTAGTATTATTATCATTAATGTTATTGTTATTAATATGACGACTAAAGACGACTCTGAAACCTTTAGTGACTTTTATGTCTTTTTCTTTTTCCTCTACTAAAGTGTTAGACCCAATTAAATTAGTTTAATTTCAGTTTTTCAAACATTTTATTTTAAAGCAAATTTTTGTTAAATATTATTTATATCCATCTCTATAACTCGCTTATGCTTGGTCCTACAAGAAAAATGCAAATAACTATTTTGTAGGAAATTTTATCAGCTTTAATTTTAGTAAAAAAATAAAAATTGATAGGAGTAACTGTTTTCGAGAAATAAGCAAGAAACCAAAAAACTGTTACCTTAATAAAGCGCTTGCATATAAGCAAATTTAGTACTATTAGTATTATTATTATTAATGTTATTGTTATTAAAATGACGACTAAAAACGACTCTGAAGACTTTGGTGACTTTTATGTCTTCTCCTTTTTCCTATACTAAAGTGTTAGACTCAATTAATTTAGTTTAATTTCTGTTTTTCAAACATTTTATTTTAAAGCAAATTTTTGTTGAAGATTATTTATATCCAACTCTATAACTCGCTTATGGTTGGTCTTACAAAAGAAATGCAAATAACTATTTTGTAGGAAATTTTATCAGCTTTAATTTTGAAAGAAATATAAAAATTGATAGTAGTAACTGTTTTCGAGATATAAGCAAGAAACCAAAAAACTGTTAACTTAATTAAGCGTTTGCATATAAACAAATTTAGTACTGTCAGTATTATTATTATTAATGTTATTGTTATTAATATGACGATTAAAGACGACTCTGAAACCTTTAGTGACTTTCATGTCTTCTTCTTTTTCCTCTACTAAAGTGTTAGACACAATTAATTTAGTTTAATTTCAGTATTTCAAACATTTTATTTTAAAGCAAATTTTTGTTAAATATTATTTATATCCATCTCTATAACTCGCTTATGCTTGGTCCTACAAGAAAAATGCAAATAACTATTTTGTTGGAAATTTTATCAGCTTTAATTTTGAAAAAAAGATAAAATTTGGTAGGAGTAACTGTTTTCGAGATATAAGCAAAAAACCAATAAGAAAACTGTAACTGTTACTGAACAAAAATGTAATTCAGTTTTCAATGTTTGAGACGAAGACAAAAATGCAGCATTTAAAAACGACTCTAAAGACTTCAGTGACTTTTATGTCACCTCCTTTTTCTTCTAATAAAGTATTAAACCCAATAAATTAAGTGTATTTTAAATCACAAGACATTTTCTGTTAAAACACTTTTTTTTAATTATTAATTATTTTCAAACTTATATCTCGCTTATGGTTAGTTCTACATGAAAAATGCAAATAACTATTTTGTAGGAAAATTTATCATCTTTAATTTTGGTGAAAAAGTAAAAATTGATAGGAGTAACTGTTTTCGAGATATAAGCAAAAAACAAAAAAACTGTTACCTTAATTAAGCGCTTGCATATAAGCAAATTTAGTACTACTAGTATTGTTATTATAAATGTTATTGTTATTAATATGACGACTAAAGACAACTCTAAGACTTTAGTGACTTTTATGTCTCCTCCTTTTTCCTCTACTAAAGTGTTAGACACAATTAATTTAGTTTAATTTCAGTTTTTCAAACATTTTATTTTAAAGCAAATATTTGTTAAATATTAAAAACTATAAAATGGCTTAGATTGCCTAAAAACACAGATCACACATGATCTTTTGCATAGAAATGAGAAAACGCTCATGTAACACAAAATAAGCTCCATTTTTCCTTATTAAAAGTATTATTATTATTATTATTTATGTTACTATTACTATTATTATTATTATTATTATTATTATTATTATTATTATTATTATTATTATTATTATTATTATTATTATTATTATTATTATTATTATTATTACTATTATTTTTATTATTATTATTACTATTATTATTATTATTATTATTATTAATATAATTATTATTAAAAACCGATTATAACTTTTGTATAGTAAATGTTTTTATACCAGTTTTAAAATGAGTTATTAATTTTAGACAATTTCTTGCCTAAAAACACAGATCACAGATGATCTCTTGCATAGAAATGAGAAAACGCTCAGATAACACAAAATAAGCATCATTTTTGCTTAAAAAAACTAAGCTTTAATTTAGAAAGAAATTCATTATTATAAGTATTATTATCATTATTATTATTATTATTATTATTATTATTATTATTATTATTATTATTATTATTATTATTATTATTATTATTATTATTATTATTATTATTATTATTATTATTATTATTATTATTATTATTATTATTATTATTATTATTATTATTATTATTATTATTATTATTATTATTATTATTATTATTATTATTATTATTATTATTATTATTATTATTATTATCATTATTATTATTATTATTATTATTAACTTTTGTATAGTAAATGTTTTTATACCAGTTTTAAAATGAGTTATTAATTTTATTCAATTTCTTGCCTAAAAACACAGATCACAGATTATCTCTTGCATAGAAATGAGTAAACGCTCATATAACACACAAAATAAGCTTCATTTTTGCTTAGAAAACTAAGCTTACTTTTATTACTATTATTATTATTATTACTATTATTATTATTATTATTATTATTATAATAATAATAATAATAATAATTATTATTATTATTATTATTATTATTATTATTAACTTTTGTATAGTAAATGTTTTTATACCAGTTTTAAAATGAGTTATTAATTTTAGACAATTTCTTGCCTAAAAACACAGATCACAGATGATTTCTTGCATAGAAATGAAGAAACGCTCATATAACACACAAAATAAGCTTCATTTTTGCTTAGAAAACTAAGCTTACTTTTATTACTATTATTATTTTCATTATTATTATTATTAATATTATTATTATTATTACTATTATTATTATTATTATTATTATTATTGTTATTATTATTATTATTATTAAAAACTTATATTAAACAAACGATTTTATGCCCCCAAACGAGAAAACTTTCACTAAACAGATGCCAAACGTCTTAGTTCGTTTTATAAAAACGACATATGTTACAGTTTAAACAAAAACAAATTATTTTCGTTGTTGTTGTGTCAAAATAATTTATTTCGAATGATTCAATGGAGCGAAACGAGTAAACTTTTATAGGACAGATGCAAAATACCATATTACCACATAAATCGTTATTTTAAAGCAAAGTATTAGCATTTGCACTTGTTCAATTAAAGTTTGCTTACTTCGAAATATGTAGTCGTCCGAAATAATTTTTTTTGTCAAAACTATAACGTAATTTGTTCTTTTGAGCTTGAATATAGAGTTTTCATTACGTTTTATAGTTGTTTACTCTATTCTAAGCATAGAATCAAACAGAGTAATCCGCTTTTGTTAAAACTGATACATAATTTGCTCTTATTTTCGAGAATAAGACATTTTCAATATGTTTGATAAAATTTTTCTTGTTTATAGCAAGGAATCGTTTAAAATAAGCTGTATTTGCCTAAACTGATACGTAATTCGATATTTGTGCATGGATACGATGTTTTCAGTTTCTTTGACGTGAAATTTCTTGTTGCAAAAGGTAATAATTTGCTTTAAAACAACGCTTTATATGGTAATATGTGGTTTTGCATCTGCCCCATAAAAGTTCATTAGTTTCGAATCATAAAATCGTTTGAAATAAACAGTGCTGGTCAAAACTATAACGTAAATTATTTCTTTGAGACGAAATTTAAAGTTTTCATTAAGTTTTATACAAGTTTACTCTATTCTAAGGAAAGGAGTAATCAGGATAAATTGCTTTTATCTAGAGTAATATATAATTTGCAGTTTTCAGCCAGAATAAGACGTATTTAATCTTTTTAATGTAAGTTTTTGTATTTAAAACAAAGGATCGTCTAAAGTAAGCAGTTTTTGTCCAGACTGAAACGTAATTCGAATTTCTGTGCCTGAATAAGGGGTTTTCAGTTACTTTGATGTAAGGTTTCATGTTTGTAACAATGAATTAACGAAAATAATTGGTTTTTATCCAAATTGTGGCATGAATCGTTTTTAAAAGGCGAAATAAAATGTTTTTCCGTTGTACAGTGAAAGTTTACTCGTTTCAAAGCATAGAACCGTTTGAAATTAACAGCTCTCGCTAAGACTATAACGCAAATCTTTTGTTTTGTGCTAAAATAAGACGTTTTTAGTCAGTTTGATATAAGTTTTCTTGTTCAAAGCAAAATATTGTCGAAAATCAACCGTTTTTGTCTAAACTGATACAAAATTCGGTGGTTTGTGTCCGAATACAAAGTTTTCAGATTCTTTAATGTTAGGTTTGCTGCTTCTAACAAAGAATCAACGAAAATATTTTGTTTTAATACAAACTGCAATATAAAATGTCTTTATAGGACAAAACATGATGTTTGGCATCTGTTTAATAAAAATTCACTCGTTTGGAAGCATAGAATCATTCCAAATAAGCTATTCTCGTCGAAACTATAATGTAAGTAGTATTTTGTGCTAGAATACAGCGTTTTTGTTAGATTTATTAACAATTTTGTTTATTTTAAGCAATGAAACGAATAGGATTAGCTGCCTTTATTCAAAGTGATACATAAAGTGCTCTTTTATGCCAGATTAATACGTTTTTAGTCTGTTCGACGTAAGTTTTCTTGTTCAAAGCAAAAGATCGTCTAAAATAAGCCGTTTTTGTTTGAACTGATAAACAATTCAAACTGAGACTCAACAAAAATAATTTATTTTAATCCAAACTGATACTTTTTGACCCTATAAGAGTCCTATAAGAGCCCGAGATACGCCGTTCTCGTCAAGTCTATAACGTAATTCGTTTTTTTGTGTCAGAATACGACGTTTTCTGTCTGTTTAATATAAGTTTTTAATAATAATAATAATAACAATAATAATAATAATAATAATAATAATAATAATAGTAATAATAATAATAATATTAATAATAATAATAATGAAAATAATAATAGTAATAAAAGTAAGCTTAGTTTTCTAAGCAAAAATGAAGCTTATTTTGTGTGTTATATGAGCGTTTTCTCATTTCTATGCAAGAAATCATCTGTGATCTGTGTTTTTAGGCAAGAAATTGTCTAAAATTAATAACTCATTTTAAAACTGGTATAAAAACATTTACTATACAAAAGTTAATAATAATAATAATAATAATAATAATAATAATAATAATAATAATAATAATAATAATAATAGTAATAATAATAATAATAGTAATAAAAGTAAGCTTAGTTTTCTAAGCAAAAATGAAGCTTATTTTGTGTGTTATATGAGCGTTTTCTCATTTCTATGCAAGAGATCATCTGTGATCTGTGCTTTTAGGCAAGAAATTGAATAAAATTAATAACTCATTTTAAAACTGGTATAAAAACATTTACTATACAAAAGTTAATAATAATAATAATAATAATAATAATGATAATAATAATAATAATAATAATAATAATAATAATAATAATAATAATAATAATGATAATAATACTTATAATAATGAATTTCTTTCTAAATTAAAGCTTAGTTTTTCTAAGCAAAAATGATGCTTATTTTGTGTTATCTGAGCGTTTTTCATTTCTATGCAAGAGATCATCTGTGATCTGTGTTTTTAGGCAAGAAATTGTCTAAAATTAATAACTCATTTTAAAACTGGTATAAAAACATTTACTATACAAAAGTTATAATCGGTTTTTAATAATAATAATATTAATAATAATAATAATAATAATAATAATAATAATAGTAATAATAATAATAAAAATAATAGTAATAATAATAATAATAATAATAATAATAATAATAATACTTTTAATAAGGAAAAATGGAGCTTATTTTGTGTGTTACATGAGCGTTTTCTCATTTCTATGCAAAAGATCATGTGTGATCTGTGTTTTTAGGCAATCTAAGCCATTTTATAGTTTTTAATATTTAACAAAAAATTGCTTTAAAATAAAATGTTTGAAAAACTGAAATTAAACTAAATTAATTGTGTCTAACACTTTAGTAGAGGAAAAAGGAGGAGACATAAAAGTCACTATAGTCTTAGAGTTGTCTTTAGTCGTCATATTAATAACAATAACATTTATAATAACAATACTAGTAGTACTAAATTTGCTTATATGCAAGCGCTTAATTAAGGTAACAGTTTTTTTGTTTTTTGCTTATATCTCGAAAGCAGTTACTCCTATCAATTTTTACTTTTTCACCAAAATTAAAGGTGATAAAATTTCCTACAAAATAGTTATTTGCATTTTTCATGTAGAACTAACCATAAGCGAGATATAAGTTTGAAAATAATTAATAATTAAAAAAAAGTGTTTTAACAGAAAATGTCTTGTGATTTAAAATACACTTAATTTATTGGGTTCAATACTTTATTAGAAGAAAAAGGAGGTGACATAAAAGTCACTGAAGTCTTCAGAGTCGTTTTTAAATGCTGCATTTTTGTCTTCGTCTCAAATATTGAAAATTGAATTACATTTTTGTTCAGTAACAGTTACAGTTTTCTTATTGGTTTTTTGCTTATATCTCGAAAACAGTTACTCCTATCAAATTTTATCTTTCTTTCAAAATTAAAGCTGATAAAATTTCCAACAAAATAGTTATTTACATTTTTCTTGTAGGACCAAGCATAAACGAGTTATAGAGTTGGATATAAATAATATTTAACAAAAATTTGCTTTAAAATAAAATGCTTGAAAAACCGGAATTAAACTAAATTAATTGTGTCTAACACATTAGTAGAGGAAAAAGGAGAAGACATAAAAGTCACTAAATGTTTCAGAGTCGTCTTTAGTCGTCATATTAATAACAATAACATTAATAATAATAATACTAATAGTACTAAATTTGCTTATATGCAAACGCTTAATTAAGGTAACAGTTTTTTGGTTTCTTGCTTATATCTCGAAAACAGTTACTCCTATCAATTTTTATCTTTTTTTCAAAATTAAAGCTGATAAAGTTTCCTACAAAATAGTTATTTGCGTTTTTTTGTAGGACCAACCATAAGCGAGTTATAGAGTTGCATATAAATAATCTTTAACAAAAATTTGCTTTAAAATAAAATGTTTGAAAAACCGAAATTAAACTAAATTAAGACTAACACTTTAGTAGAGGAAAAAGGAGAAGACATAAAAGTCTCCAAAGTCTTGAGAGTCGTTTTTAGTCGTCATATTAATAACAATAACATTAGTAATAATAATACTAATATTACTAAATTTGCTTATATGCAAGCGCTTAATTAAGGTAACAGTTTTTTGGTTTCTTGCTTATATCTCGAAAACAGTTACTCCTATCAATTTTTAAATTTTTACTAAAATTAAAGCTGATAAAATTTCCTACAAAATAGTAATTTGCATTTTTCATGTAGGACTAACCATAAGCGAGATATAAGTTTGAAAATAATTAATATTTAAAAAAAAGTGCTTTAACAGAAAATGTCTTGTGATTTAAAATACACTTAATTTAATGGGTCCAATACTTTATTAGAAGAAAAAGGAGGAGGCATAAAAGTCACTGAAGTCTTCAGAGTCGATTTTAAATGCTGCATTTTCGTCTTTGTCTCAAACATTTAAAACTGAATTACATTTTTGTTCAGTAACAGTTACAGTTTTCTTATTGGTTTTTTGCTTATATCTCGAAAACAGTTACTCCTATAAAAATAAAAATAAATAAAATGTTTAAAAAACCGAAATTAAACTAAATTAATTAAGACTAACACTTTAGTAGAGGAAAAAGGAGAAGACATAAAAGTCACCAAAGTCTTGAGAGTCGTTTTTAGTCGTCATATTAATAACAATAACATTAATAATAATAATACTAATATTACTAAATTTGCTTATATGCAAGCGCTTAATTAAGGTAACAGTTTCTTGCTTATATCTCGAAAACAGTTACTCCTATCAATTTTTAACTTTTTACTAAAATTAAAGCTGATAAAATTTTCTTCAAAATCGTTATTTGCATTTTTCATGTAGAACTAACCATAAGCAAGATATAAGTTTGAAAATGATTAATAATTAAAAAAAATGTGCTTTAACAGAAAATGTCTTGTGATTTAAAATACACTTAATTTATTGGGTCCAATACTTAATTAGAAGAAAAAGGAGGTGACAGTAAATGCTGCATTTTCGTCTTCGTCTCAAACATTAAATACTGAATTACATTTTTGTTTAGTACTCCTATCAATTTTTATCTTTCCTTCAAAATTAAAGCTGATAAAATTTTTTACAAAATAGTTTTTTGCATTTTTTTTGTAGGACCAACCATAAGCGAGTTATAGAGATGGATATAAATAATTTTTAACAAAAATTTGATATAAAACAAAATGTTTGAAAAACCGAAATTAAACTAAATTAATATTAAAATAATTAGTAATATTATTATTATTAAAAACCGACTATAACTTTTGTATAGTAAATGTTTTTATACCAGTTTTGAAATGAGTTTTTAATTTTAGACAATTTCTTGCCTAAAAACACAGATCACAGATGATCTCTTGCATAGAAATGAGAAAACGCTCAGATAACACAAAATAAGCGTCATTTTTCCTTAGAAAAACTAAGCTTTAATTTAGAAAGAAATTCATTATTATAAGTATTATTATTATTGTTATTATTATTATTATTATTACATTTATTACTATTATTATTATTATTATTATTATTAAAAACCGATTATAACTTTTGTATAGTAAATGTTTTTATTGTATTTTAAATCACAAGGCATTTTCTGTTAAAGCACTTTCTTTTTAAATATTAATTATTATCAAACTTATATCTCGCTTATGGTTAGTCCTACATGAAAAATGCAAATAACTATTTTGTAGGAAATTTTATCAGCTTTAATTTTAGTAAAAAGATAAAAATTGATAGGAGTAACTGTTTTCGAGATATAAGCAAGAAACCAAAAAACTGTTACCTTAATTAAGCGCTTGCGTATAAGCAAATTTAATAATATTAGTATTATTAATATTAATGTTATTGTTATTAATATGACGAATAAAAACGACTCTCAAGACTTTGGTAACTTTTATGTCTTCTCCTTTTTCCTCTACTAAAGTGTTAGTCTTAATTTAGTTTAATTTCGGTTTTTCAAACATTTTATTTTAAAGCAAATTTTTGTTAAAGATTATATATATCCAACTCTATAACTCGCTTATGGTTGGTCCTACAAGAAAAATGCAAATAACTATTTTGTAGGAAACTTTATCAGCTTTAATTTTGAAAAAAAGATAAAAATTGATAGGAGTAACTGTTTTCGAGATATAAGCAAGAAACCAAAAAACTGTTACCTTAATTAAGCGTTTGCATATAAACAAATTTAGTACTATTAGTATTATTATTATTAATGTTATTGTTATTAATATGACGACTAAAGACGACTCTGAAACATTTAGTGACTTTTATGTCTTCTCCTTTTTCCTCTACTAATGTGTTAGACACAATTAATTTAGTTTAATTCCGGTTTTTCAAGCATTTTATTTTAAAGCAAATTTTTGTTAAATATTATTTATATCCAACTCTATAACTCGTTTATGCTTGGTCCTACAAGAAAAATGTAAATAACTATTTTGTTGGAAATTTTATCAGCTTTAATTTTGAAAGAAAGATAAAATTTGATAGGAGTAACTGTTTTCGAGATATAAGCAAAAAACCAATAAGAAAACTGTAACTGTTACTGAACAAAAATGTAATTCAATTTTCAATGTTTGAGACGAAGACAAAAATGCAGCATTTAAAAACGACTCTGAAGACTTCAGTGACTTTTATGTCACCTCCTTTTTCTTCTAATAAAGTATTGAACCCAATAAATTAAGTGTATTTTAAATCACAAGACATTTTCTGTTAAAACACTTTTTTTTAATTATTAATTATTTTCAAACTTATATCTCGCTTATGGTTAGTTCTACATGAAAAATGCAAATAACTATTTTGTAGGAAATTTTATCACCTATAATTTTGGTGAAAAAGTAAAATTTGATAGGAGTAACTATTTTCGAGATATAAGCAAAAAACAAAAAAACTGTTACCTTAATTAAGCGCTTGCATATAAGCAAATTTAGTACTACTAGTATTGTTATTATAAATGTTATTGTTATTAATATGACGACTAAAGACAACTCTAAGACTTTAGTGACTTTTATGTCTCCTCCTTTTTTCTCTACTAAAGTGTTAGACACAATTAATTTAGTTTAATTTCAGTTTTTCAAACATTTTATTTTAAAGCAAGTTTTTGTTAAATATTAAAAACTATAAAATGGCTTAGATTGCCTAAAAACACAGATCACACATGATCTTTTGCATAGAAATGAGAAAACGCTCATGTAACACAGAAAATAAGCTCTATTTTTCCTTATTAAAAGTATTATTATTATTATTACTTTTGTTACTATTACTATTATTATTATTATTATTATTATTGTTATTATTATTATTATTATTATTATTATTATTATTATTATTATTATTATTATTATTATTATTTATTTTGTGCTAGAATACAGCGTTTTTGTTAGATTTATTAACAATTTTGTCTATTTTAAGCAATGAAACGAATAGGATTAGCTGCCTTTATCCAAAGTGATACATAAATTGCTCTTTTATGCCAGATTAATACGTTTTTAGTCTGTTCGATGTAAGTTTTCTTGTTCAAAGCAAAAGATCGTCTAAAGTAAGCCGTTTTTGTTTGAACTGATGAACAATTCAGACTGAGAGTCAACAAAAATAATTTGTTTTAATCCAAACTGATAATTTTTGACCCTATAAGAGTCCTATAAGAGTCCGAGATACGCCGTTCTCGTCAAGTCTATAACGTAATTCGTTTTTTTGTGTCAGAATATGACGTTTTCTGTCTGTTTAATATAAGTTTTTAATAATAATAATAATAATAATAACAATAATAATAATAATAATAACAATAATAATAATAATAATAATAATAATAATAATAATAATAATAATAATAATAATAATAATAATAAAAATAATAATAGAAATAAAAGTAAGCTTAGTTTTCTAAGCAAAAATGAAGCTTATTTTGTGTGTTATATGAGCGGTTTCTCATTTCTATGCAAGAAATCATCTGTGATCTGTATTTTTAGGCAAGAAATTGTCTAAAATTAATAACTCATTTTAAAACTGGTATAAAAACATTTACTATACAAAAGTTAATAATAATAATAATAATAATAATAATAATAATAATAATAATAATAATAATAATAATAATAATAATAATAATAATAATAATAATAATAATAATAATAATAATAATAGTAATAATAATAATAATAATAATGATAATAATACTTATAATAATGAATTTCTTTCTAAATTAAAGCTTAGTTTTTCTAAGCAAAAATGATGCTTATTTTGTGTGTTATATGAGCGTTTTCTCATTTCTATGCAAGAGATCATCTGTGATCTGTGTTTTTAGGCAAGAAATTGAATAAAATTAATAACTCATTTTAAAACTGGTATAAAAACATTTACTATACAAAAGTTAATAATAATAATAATAATAATAATAATAATAATAGTAATAAAAGAAACAATAATAATAATAATATTAATAATAATAATAATAATAATGATAATAATACTTATAATAATAAATTTCTTTCTAAATTAAAGCTTAGTTTTTCTAAGCAAAAACGATGCTTATTTTGTGTTATCTGAGCGTTTTCTCATTTCTATGCAAGAGATCATCTGTGATCTGTGTTTTTAGGCAAGAAATTGTCTAAAATTAATAACTCATTTTAAAACTGGTATAAAAACATTTACTATACAAAAGTTATAATCGGTTTTTAATAATAATAATAATAATAATAATAATAATAATAATAATAATAATAATAATAATAGTAATAATAATAATAATAATAATAGTAATAATAATAATAATAATAAAAATAATAATAATAGTAGTAGTAAAAGTAAGCTTAGTTTTCTAAGCCAAAATGAAGCTTATTTTGTGTTATATGAGCGTTTTCTCATTTCTATGCAAAAGATCATGTGTGATCTGTGTTTTAAGTTGTGTTAGAATACGACGTTTTCTGTCTGTTTAATATAAGTTTTTAATAATAATAATAATAATAATAATAATAATAATAATAATAATAATAATAATAATAACAATAATAATAATAATAATAATAATAGTAATAGTAACAAAAGTAATAATAATAATAATACTTTTAAAAAGGAAAAATGGAGCTTATTTTGTGTGTTACATGAGCGTTTTCTCATTTTTATGCAAAAGATCATGTGTGATCTGTGTTTTTAGGCAATCTAAGCCATTTTATAGATTTTAATATTTAACAAAAATTTGCTTTAAAATAAAATGTTTGAAAAACCGAAATTAAACTAAATTAATTGTGTCTAACACTTTAGTAGAGGAAAAAGGAGGAGACATAAAAGTCACTAAAGTCTTAAAGTTGTCTTTAGTCGTCATATTAATAACAATAACATTTATAATAACAATACTAGTAGTACTAAATTTGCTTATATGCAAGCGCTTAATTAAGGTAACAGTTTTTTTGTTTTTTGCCTATATCTCGAAAACAGTTACTCCTATCAATTTTTACTTTTTCACCAAAATTAAAGGTGATAAAATTTCCTACAAAATAGTTATTTGCATTTTTCATGTAGAACTAACCATAAGCGAGATATAAGTTTGAAAATAATTATTAATTAAAAAAAAGTGTTTTAACAGAAAATGTCTTGTGATTTAAAATTCACTTAATTTGTTGGGTCCAATACTTTATTAGAAGAAAAAGGAGGTGACATAAAAGTCACTGAAGTCTTCAGAGTCGTTTTTAAATGCTGCATTTTTGACTTCGTCTCAAACATTGAAAACTGAATTACATTTTTGTTCAGTAACAGTTACAGTTTTCTTATTGGTTTTTTGCTTATATCTCGAAAACAGTTACTCCTATCAAATTTTATCTTTCTTTCAAAATTAAAGCTGATAAAATTTCCAACAAAATAGTTATTTACATTTTTCTTGTAGGACCAAGCATAAACGAGTTATAGAGTTGGATATAAATAATATTTAACAAAAATTTGCTTTAAAATAAAATGCTTGAAAAACCGGAATTAAACTAAATTAATTGTGTCTAACACTTTAGTAGAGGAAAAAGGAGAAGACATAAAAGTCACTAAATGTTTCAGAGTCGTCTTTAGTCGTCATATTAATAACAATAACATTAATAATAATAATACTAATAGTACTAAATTTGTTTATATGCAAACGCTTAATTAAGGTACCAGTTTTTTGGTTTCTTGCTTATATCTCGAAAACAGTTACTCCTTTCAATTTTTATCTTTTTTTCAAAATTAAAGCTGATAAATTTTCCTACAAAATAGTTATTTGCATTTTTTTGTAGGACCAACCATAAGCGAGTTATAGAGTTGGATATAAATAATATTTAACAAAAATTTGCTTTAAAATAAAATGTTTGAAAAACCGAAATTAAACTAAATTAATTGAGTCTAACACTTTAGTATAGGAAAAAGGAAAAGACATAAAAGTCACCAAAGTCTTCAGAGTCGTTGTTAGTCGTCACATTAATAACAATAACATTAATAATAATAATACTAATAGTACTAAATCTGCTTATATGCAAGCGCTTTATTAAGGTAACAGTTTTTTGGTTTCTTGCTTATATCTCGAAAACAGTTACTCCTATCAATTTTTGTCTTTTCACTAAAATTAAAGCTGATAAAATTTCCTACAAAATAGTTATTTGCATTTTTCTTGTAGGAACAAGCATAAGCGAGTTATAGAGATGGATTTAAATGATATTTAACAAAAATTTGCTTTAAAATAAAATGTTTGAAACACTGAAATTAAACTAAATTAATTGTGTCTAACACTTTAGTAGAAGAAAAAGAAGAAGACATAAAAGTCACTAAAGATTTCAGAGTCGTCTTTAATCGTCATATTAATAACAATAACATTAATAATAATAATACCAATAGTACTAAATTTGCTTATATGCAAACGCTTAATTAAGGTAACAGTGTTTTGGTTTCTTGCTTATATCTCGAAAACAGTTACTCCTATCAATTTTTATCCTTTTACTAAAATTCAAGCTGATAAAATTTTCTACAAAATAGTTATTTGCATTTTTCTTGTAGGACCAAGCATAAGCGAGTTATAGAGATGGATTTAAATAATATTTAACAAAAATTTGCTTTAAAATAAAATGTTTGAAATACTGAAATTAAACTAAATTAATTGTGTCTAACACTTTAGTAGAGGAAAAAGAAGAAGACATAAAAGTCACTAAAGATTTCAGAGTCGTCTTTAATCGTCATATTAATAACAATAACATTAATAATAATAATACTAATAGTACTAAATTTGCTTATATGCAAACGCTTAATTAAGTTAACAGTTTTTTGGTTTCTTGCTTATATCTAGAAAACAGTTACTCCTATCAATTTTTATCTTTTTACTAAAATTAAAGCTGATAAAATTTCCAACAAAATAGTTATTTGCATTTTTCATGTAGGACTAACCATAAGCGAGATGTAAGTTTGAAAGTAATCAATATTTAAAAAAAATGTGCTTTAACAGAAAATGTCTTGTGATTTAAAATACACTTAATTTATTGGGTCCAATACTTTATTAGAAAAAAAAGGAGGTGACTTAAAAGTCACTGAAGTTTTCAGAGTCGTTTTTAAATGCTGCATTTTCGTCTTCGTCTCAAACATTGAAAACTGAATTACATTTTTGTCCAGTAACGGTTACAATTTTCACTTTGGTTTTTTGCTTATATCTCGAAAACAGTTACTTCTATAAATTTTTATCTTTTCTTCAAAATTAAAGCTGATAAAATTTCCTACAAAATAGTTTTTAGCATTTCTCTTGTAGGACCAAGCATAAGCGAGTTATAGAGATGGATTTAAATAATATTTAACAAAAATTTGCTTTAAAATAAAATGTTTGAAATACTGAAATTAAACTAAATTAATTGTGTCTAACACTTTAGTAGAGGAAAAAGAAGAAGACATAAAAGTCACTAAAGATTTTAAAGTCGTCTTTAATCGTCATATTAATAACAATAACATTAATAATAATAATACTAATAGTACTAAATTTGCTTATATGCAAACGCTTAATTAAGTTAACAGTTTTTTGGTTTCTTGCTTATATCTAGAAAACAGTTACTCCTATCAATTTTTATCTTTTTACTAAAATTAAAGCTGATAAAATTTCCAACAAAATAGTTATTTGCATTTTTCATGTAGGACTAACCATAAGCGAGATGTAAGTTTGAAAGTAATCAATATTTAAAAAAAATGTGCTTTAACAGAAAATGTCTTGTGATTTAAAATACACTTAATTTATTGGGTCCAATACTTTATTAGAAAAAAAAGGAGGTGACTTAAAAGTCACTGAAGTTTTCAGAGTCGTTTTTAAATGCTGCATTTTCGTCTTCGTCTCAAACATTGAAAACTGAATTACATTTTTGTTCAGTAACGGTTACAATTTTCACTTTGGTTTTTTGCTTATATCTCGAAAACTGTTACTTCTATAAATTTTTATCTTTTCTTCAAAATTAAAGCTGATAAAATTTCCTACAAAATAGTTTTTAGCATTTCTCTTGTAGGACCAAGCATAAGCGAGTTATAGAGATGGATTTAAATATAATTTAACAAAAATTTGCTTTAAAATAAAATGTTTGAAATACTGAAATTAAACTAAATTAATTGTGTCTAACACTTTAGTAGAGGAAAAAGAAGAAGACATAAAAGTCACTAAAGATTTCAGAGTCGTCTTTAATCGTCATATTAATAACAATAACATTAATAATAATAATACTAATAGTACTAAATCTGCTTATATGCAAGCGCTTTATTAAGGTAACAGTTTTTTGGTTTCTTGCTTATATCTCGAAAACAGTTACTCCTATCAATTTTTATCTTTTCTTCAAAATTAAAGCTGATAAAATTTCCTACAAAATAGTTTTTAGCATTTCTCTTGTAGGACCAAGCATAAGCGAGTTATAGAGATGGATTTAAATAATATTTAACAAAAATTTGCTTTAAAATAAAATGTTTGAAATACTGAAATTAAACTAAATTAATTGTGTCTAACACTTTAGTAGAGGAAAAAGAAGAAGACATAAAAGTCACTAAAGATTTCAGAGTCGTCTTTAATCGTCATATTAATAACAATAACATTAATAATAATAATACTAATAGTACTAAATCTGCTTATATGCAAGCGCTTTATTAAGGTAACAGTTTTTTGGTTTCTTGCTTATATCTCGAAAACAGTTACTCCTATCAATTTTTATTTTTTTACTAAAATTAAAGCTGATAAAATTTCCTACAAAATAGTTATTTGCATTTTTCTTGTAGGACCAAGCATAAGCGAGTTATAGAGATGGATTTAAATAATATTTAACAAAAATTTGCTTTAAAATAAAATGTTTGAAATACTGAAATTAAACTAAATTAATTGTGTCTAACACTTTAGTAGAGGAAAAAGAAGAAGACATAAAAGTCACTAAAGATTTCAGAGTCGTCTTTAATCGTCATATTAATAACAATAACATTAATAATAATAATACTAATAGTACTAAATCTGCTTATATGCAAGCGCTTTATTAAGGTAACAGTTTTTTGGTTTCTTGCTTATATCTCGAAAACAGTTACTCCTATCAATTTTTATCTTTTCTTCAAAATTAAAGCTGATAAAATTTCCTACAAAATAGTTTTTAGCATTTCTCTTGTAGGACCAAGCATAAGCGAGTTATAGAGATGGATTTAAATAATATTTAACAAAAATTTGCTTTAAAATAAAATGTTTGAAATACTGAAATTAAACTAAATTAATTGTGTCTAACACTTTAGTAGAGGAAAAAGAAGAAGACATAAAAGTCACTAAAGATTTCAGAGTCGTCTTTAATCGTCATATTAATAACAATAACATTAATAATAATAATACTAATAGTACTAAATCTGCTTATATGCAAGCGCTTTATTAAGGTAACAGTTTTTTGGTTTCTTGCTTATATCTCGAAAACAGTTACTCCTATCAATTTTTATTTTTTTACTAAAATTAAAGCTGATAAAATTTCCTACAAAATAGTTATTTGCATTTTTCTTGTAGGACCAAGCATAAGCGAGTTATAGAGATGGATTTAAATAATATTTAACAAAAATTTGCTTTAAAATAAAATGTTTGAAATACTGAAATTAAACTAAATTAATTGTGTCTAACACTTTAGTAGAGGAAAAAGAAGAAGACATAAAAGTCACTAAAGATTTCAGAGTCGTCTTTAATCGTCATATTAATAACAATAACATTAATAATAATAATACTAATAGTACTAAATTTGCTTATATGCAAACGCTTAATTAAGTTAACAGTTTTTTGGTTTCTTGCTTATATCTAGAAAACAGTTACTCCTATCAATTTTTAGCTTTTTGCTAAAATTAAAGCTGATAAAATTTCCAACAAAATAGTTATTTGCATTTTTCATGTAGGACTAACCATAAGCGAGATGTAAGTTTGAAAATAATCAATATTTAAAAAAAATGTGCTTTAACAGAAAATGTCTTGTGATTTAAAATACACTTAATTTACTGGGTCCAATACTTTATTAGAAAAAAAAGGAGGTGACTTAAAAGTCACTGAAGTTTTCAGAGTCGTTTTTAAATGCTGCATTTTCGTCTTCGTCTCAAACATTGAAAACTGAATTACATTTTTGTTCAGTAACGGTTACAATTTTCACTTTGGTTTTTTGCTTATATCTCGAAAACAGTTACTCCTATAAATTTTTATCTTTTCTTCAAAATTAAAGCTGATAAAATTTCCTACAAAATAGTTTTTAGCATTTCTCTTGTAGGACCAACCATAAGCGAGTTATAAAGTTGGATATAAATAATATTTAACAAAAACTTGCTTAAAAATAATATGTTTGAAATACTGAAATTAAACTAAATTAATTGTGTCTAACACTTTAGTAGAGAAAAAAGAAAAAGACATAAAAGTCACCAAAGTCTTCAGAATCGTTTTTAGTCGTCATATTAATAACAATAACATTAATAATAATAATACTAATAGTACTAAATCTGCTTATATGCAAGCGCTTTATTAAGGTAACAGTTTTTTGGTTTCTTGCTTATATCTCGAAAACAGTTACTCCAATCAATTTTTATCTTTTTACTAAAATTAAAGCTGATAAAATTTCCTACAAAATAGTTATTTGCATTTTTCTTGTAGGACCAAGCATAAGCGAGTTATAGAGATGGAATTAAATAATATTTAACAAAAATTTGCTTTAAAATAAAATGTTTGAAATACTGAAATTAAACTAAATTAATTGTGTCTAACACTTTAGTAGAGGAAAAAGAAGAAGACATAAAAGTCACTAAAGATTTCAGAGTCGTCTTTAATCGTCATATTAATAACAATAACATTAATAATAATAATACTAATAGTACTAAATTTGCTTATATGCAAACGCTTAATTAAGTTAACAGTTTTTTGGTTTCTTGCTTATATCTAGAAAACAGTTACTCCTATCAATTTTTATTTTTTTACTAAAATTAAAGCTGATAAAATTTCCAACAAAATAGTTATTTACATTTTTCTTGTAGGACCAAGCATAAACGAGTTATAGAGTTGGATATAAATAATATTTAACAAAAATTTGCTTTAAAATAAAATGCTTGAAAAACCGGAATTTAACTAAATTAGTTGTGTCTAACACTTTAGTAGAAGAAAAAGGAAAAGACATAAAAGTCACTAAATGTTTCAGAGTCGTCTTTAATCGTCATATTAATAACAATACCATTAATAATAATAATACTAATAGTACTAAATTTGCTTATATGCAAACGCTTAATTAAGTTAACAGTTTTTTGGTTTCTTGCTTATATCTAGAAAACAGTTACTCCTATCAATTTTTAGCTTTTTACTAAAATTAAAGCTGATAAAATTTCCAACAAAATAGTTATTTGCATTTTTCATGTAGGACTAACCATAAGCGAGATGTAAGTTTGAAAATAATCAATATTTAAAAAAAATGTGCTTTAACAGAAAATGTCTTGTGATTTAAAATACACTTAATTTATTGGGTCCAATACTTTATTAGAAAAAAAAGGAGGTGACTTAAAAGTCACTGAAGTTTTCAGAGTCGTTTTTAAATGCTGCATTTTCGTCTTCGTCTCAAACATTGAAAACTGAATTACATTTTTGTTCAGTAACGGTTACAATTTTCACTTTGGTTTTTTGCTTATATCTCGAAAACAGTTACTCCTATAAATTTTTATCTTTTCTTTAAAATTAAAGCTGATAAAATTTCCTACAAAATAGTTTTTAGCATTTCTCTTGTAGGACCAAGCATAAGCGAGTTATAGAGATGGATTTAAATAATATTTAACAAAAATTTGCTTTAAAATAAAATGTTTGAAATACTGAAATTAAACTAAATTAATTGTGTCTAACACTTTAGTAGAGGAAAAAGAAGAACCCATAAAAGTCACTAAAGATTTCAGAGTCGTCTTTAATCGTCATATTAATAACAATAACATTAATAATAATAATACTAATAGTACTAAATCTGCTTATATGCAAGCGCTTTATTAAGGTAACAGTTTTTTGGTTTCTTGCTTATATCTCGAAAACAGTTACTCCTATCAATTTATATTTTTTTACTAAAATTAAAGCTGATAAAATTTCCTACAAAATAGTTATTTGCATTTTTCTTGTAGGACCAAGCATAAGCGAGTTATAAAGATAGATTTAAATAATATTTAACAAAAATTTGCTTTAAAATAAAATGTTTGAAATACTGAAATTAAACTAAATTAATTGTGTCTAACACTTTAGTAGAGGAAAAAGAAGAAGACATAAAAGTCACTAAAGATTTCAGAGTCGTCGTTAATCGTCATATTAATAACAATAACATTAATGATAATAATACTAATAGTACTAAATTTGCTTAGATGCAAACGCTTAATTAAGTTAACAGTTTTTTGGTTTCTTGCTTATATCTAGAAAACAGTTACTCCTATCAATTTTTAGCTTTTTACTAAAATTAAAGCTGATAAAATTTCCAACAAAATAGTTATTTGCATTTTTCATGTAGGACTAACCATAAGCGAGATGTAAGTTTGAAAATAATTAATATTTAAAAAAAATGTGCTTTAACAGAAAATGTCTTGTGATTTAAAATACACTTAATTTATTGGGTCCAATACTTTATTAAAAAAAAAAGGAGGTGATTTAAAGTCACTGAAGTTTTCAGAGTCGTTTTTAAATGCTGCATTTTTGTCTTCGTCTCAAACATTGAAAACTGAATTACATTTTTGTTCAGTAACGGTTACAATTTTCACTTTGGTTTTTTGCTTATATCTCGAAAACAGTTACTCCTATAAATTTTTATCTTTTCTTCAAAATTAAAGCTGATAAAATTTCCTACAAAATAGTTTTTAGCATTTCTCTTGTAGGACCAACCATAAGCGAGTTATAAAGTTGGATATAAATAATATTTAACAAAAACTTGCTTAAAAATTAAATGTTTAAAATACTAAAATTAAACTAAATTAATTGTGTCTAACACTTTAGTAGAGAAAAAAGAAAAAAACATAAAAGTCACAAAAGTCTTCAGAATCGTTTTTAATCGTCATATTAATAACAATAACATTAATAATAATAATACTAATAGTACTAAATTTGCTTACATGCAAACGCTTAATTCAGATAACAATTTTTTGGTTTCTTGCTTATATCTCGAAAACAGTTACTCCTATCAATTTTTATCTTTTTACTAAAATTAAAGCTGATAAAATTTCCTACAAAATAGTTAATTGCATTTTTAATGTAGGACTAACCATAAGCGAGATATAAGTTTGAAAATAATTAAAATTTAAAAAAAAGTGCTTCAACAGAAAATGTTTTGTGATTTAAAATACACTTAATTTATTGGGTCCAATACTTTATTAGAAGAAAAAAGAGGTGACAGAAAGGTCACTGAAGTCTTTAGAGTCGTTTGTAAATGCTGCATTTTCGTCTTCCTCTCTAACATTGAAAACTGAATTACATTTTTGTTCAGTAACTGTTACAGTTTTCTTATTGGTTTTTTGCTTATATCTCGAAAACAGTTACTCCTATCAATTTTTATCTTTCTTTTAAAATTAAAGCTGATAAAGCTTCCTACAAAATAGTTATTTGCATTTTTCTTGTAGGACCAACCATATGCGAGTTATAGAGTTGGATATAAATAAAATTTAACAAAAATTTGCTTTAAAATAAAATGTTTGAAAAACCGAAATTAAACTAAATTAATTGAGTCTAACACTTTAGTATAGGAAAAAGGAGAAGACATAAAAGTCACCAAAGTCTTCAGAGTCGTTTTTAGTCGTCATATTAGTAACAATAACATTAATAATAATAATACTAATAGTACTAAATTTGCTTATATGCAAGCGCTTTATTAAGGTAACAGTTTTTTGGTTTCTTGCTTATATCTCGAAAACAGTTACCCCTATCAATTTTTAACTTTCTACTTGAATTAATGCTGATAAAATTTCCTACAAAATAGTTATTTGCATTTTTCACGTAAGACTAACCATAAGCGAGATATATGATTGAAAATAATTAATATTTAAAAAAAAAGTGCTTTAACAGAAAATGTCTTGTGATTTAAAATACACTTAATTTATTGGGTTTAATACTTTATTAGAAGAAAAAGAAAGTGACATAAAAGTCACTGAAGTCTTCAGAGTCGTTTTTAAATGCTGCAGTTTCGTCTTCGTCTCAAACATTGAAAACTGAATTACATTTTTGTTCAGTAACAGTCACAGTTTTCTTATTGGTTTTTTGCTTATATCTCGAAAACAGTTACTCCTATCAATTTTCATCTTTTTTTCAACATTAAAGCTGATAAAATTTCCTACAAAATAGTTATTTGCATTTTTCTTGTAGGACCAACCATAACCGAGTTATAGAGTTGGATATAAATAATATTTAACAAAAATTTGCTTTAAAATAAAATGTTTGAAAAACTGAAATTAAACTAATTTAATTGTGTCTAACACTTTAGTAGAGGAAAAAGAAGAAGACATAAAAGTCACTAAAGGTTTCAAAGTTGTCTTTAATCGTCATATTAATAACAATAACATTAATATTAATAATAATACTAATAGTACTAAATTTGCTTATATGCAAACGCTTAATTAAGGTATCAGTGTTTTGGTTTCTTGCTCATATCTCGAAAACAGTTACTCCTATCAATTTTTATCTTTTTACTAAAATTCAAGCTGATAAAATTTCCTACAAAATAATTATTTGCATTTTTTATGTAGGACTAACCATAAGCGAGATATAAGATCGAAAATAATTAATATTTAAAAAAGAAGTGCTTTAACAGAAAATGTCTTGTGATTTAAAATACACTTAATTTATTAGGTCCAATACTTTATTAAAAAAAAAAGGGGGTGACATATAAATCACTGAAGTCTTCAGAGTCGATTTTAAATGCTGCATTTTCGTCTTCGTCTCAAACATTGAAAACTGAATTACATTTGTGTTCTGAAACGGTAACAGTTTTTACTTTGGTTTTTTGCTTATATCTCGAAAACAGTTACTCCTATCAATTTTTATCTTTCTTTCAAAATTAAAGCTGATAACATTTCCTACTAAATAGTTATTTGCATTTTTCTTGTAGGACCAACCATAAGCGAGTTATAAAGTTGGATATAAATAATATTTAACAAAAACTTGCTTAAAAATAAAATGTTTGAAATACTGAAATTAAACTAAATTAATTGTGTCTAACATTTTAGTAGAGAAAAAAGAAAAAGACATAAAAATCACCAAAGTCTTCAGAATCGTTTTTAGTCGTCATATTAATAACAATAACATTAATAATAATAATAATACTAATAGTACTAAATCTGCTTATATGCAAGCGCTTTATTAAGGTAACAGTTTTTTGGTTTCTTGCTTATATCTCGAAAACAGTTACTCCTATGATTTTTTGTCTTTCTTTCAAAATTAAAGCTGATAAAATATTCTACAAAATAGTTATTTGCATTTTTCTTGTAGGACCAACCATAAGCGAGTTATAGAGTTGGATATAAATAATATTTAACAAAAATTTGCTTTAAAATAAAATGTTTGAAAAACTGAAATTAAACTAATTTAACTGTGTCTAACACTTTAGTAGAGGAAAAAGGAAAAGACATAAAAGTCACTAAAGGTTTCAGAGTTGTCTTTAGTTGTCATATTAATAACAATAACATTAATAATAATAATACTAATAGTACTAAATTTGCTTATATGCAAACGCTTAATTAAGGTAACAGTGTTTTGGTTTCTTGCTCATATCTCGAAAACAGTTACTCCTATCAATTTTTATCTTTTTACTAAAATTCAAGCTGATAAAATTTCCTACAAAATAATTATTTGCATTTTTTATGTAGGACTAACCATAAGCGAGATATAAGATTGAAAATAATTAATATTTAAAAAAGAAGTGCTTTAACAGAAAATGTCTTGTGATTTAAAATACACTTAATTTATTAGGTCCAATACTTTATTAGAAAAAAAGGGGGTGACATATAAGTCACTGAAGTCTTCAGAGTCGATTTTAAATGCTGCATTTTCGTCTTCGTCTCAAACATTGAAAACTGAATTACATTTTTGTTCTGAAACGGTAACAGTTTTTACTTTGGTTTTTTGCTTATATCTCGAAAACAGTTACTCCTATCAATTTTTATCTTTCTTTCAAAATTAAAGCTGATAACATTTCCTACAAAATAGTTATTTGCATTTTTCTTGTAGGACCAACCATAAGCGAGTTATAAAGTTGGATATAAATAATATTTAACAAAAACTTGCTTAAAAATAAAATGTTTGAAATACTGAAATTAAACTAAATTAATTGTGTCTAACACTTTAGTAGAGAAAAAAGAAGAAGACATAAAAGTCACTAAAGGTTTCAAAGTTGTCTTTAATCGTCATATTAATAACAATAACATTAATAATAATAATACTAATAGTACTAAATTTGCTAATATGCAAACGCTTAATTAAGGTAACAGTGTTTTGGTTTCTTGCTCATATCTCGAAAACAGTTACTCCTATCAATTTTTATCTTTTTACTAAAATTCAAGCTGATAAAATTTCCTACAAAATAGTTATTTGCATTTTTTATGTAGGACTAACCATAAGCGAGATATAAGATTGAAAATAATTAATATTTAAAAAAAAAGTGCATTAACTGAAAATGTCTTGTGATTTAAAATACACTTAATTTATTAGGTCCAATACTTTATTAGAAGAAAAAGGGGGTGACATATAAGTCACTGAAGTCTTCAGAGTCGATTGTAAATGCTGCATTTTCGTCTTCGTCTCAAACATTGAAAACTGAATTACATTTTTGTTCTGAAACGGTAACAGTTTTCACTTTGGTTTTTTGCTTATAATTCGAAAACAATTACTCCTATCAGTTTTTATCTTTTTTTCAAAATAAAACTGATAAAATTTCCTACAAAATAGTTATTTGCATTTTTCTTGTAGGACCAACCATAAGCGAGTTATAAAGTTGGATATAAATAATATTTAACAAAAACTTGCTTAAAAATTAAATGTTTGAAATACTGAAATTAAACTAAATTAATTGTGTCTAACACTTTAGTAGAGAAAAAAAAAAGACATAAAAGTCACCAAAGTCTTCAGAATCGTTTTTAGTCGTCATATTAATAACAATAACATTAATAATAATAATACTAATAGTACTAAATTTGCTTACATGCAAGCGCTTAATTCAGGTAAAAATTTTTTGGTTTCTTGCTTATATCTCGAAAACAGTTACTCCTATCAGATTTTATCTTTTTACTAAAATTAAAGCTGATAAAATTTTCTACAATATAGTTAATTGCATATTTAATGTAGGACTAACCATAAGCGAGATATAAGTTTGAAAATAATTAAAATTTAAAAAAAAGTGCTTCAACAGAAAATGTCTTGTGATTTAAAATACACTTAATTTATTGGGTCCAATACTTTATTAGAAGAAATGAGCGGTGACAGAAAGGTCACTGAAGTCTTTAGAGTCGTTTGTAAATGCTGCATTTTCGTCTTCGTCTCAAACATTGAAAACTGAATTACATTTTTGTTCAGTAACTGTTACAGTTTTCTTATTGGTTTTTTGCTTATATCTCGAAAACAGTTACTCCTATCAATTTTTATCTTTCTTTTAAAATTAAAGCTGATAAAGCTTCCTACAAAATAGTTATTTGCATTTTTCTTGTTGGACCAACCATAAGCGAGTTATAGAGTTGGATATAAATAATATTTAACAAAAATTTGCTTTAAATAAAATGTTTGAAAAACCGAAATTAAACTAAATTAATTGAGTCTAACACTTTAGTAGAGAAAAAAGAAAAAGACATAAAAGTCACCAAAGTCTTCAGAATCGTTTTTAGTCGTCATATTAATATCAATAACATTAATAATAATAATACTAATAGTACTAAATTTGCTTATATGCAAACGCTTAATTAAGGTAACAGTGTTTTGGTTTCTTGCTTATATCTCGAAAACAGTTACTCCTATCAATTTTTATCTTTTTACTAAAATTCAAGCTGATAAAATTTCCTACAAAATAGTTATTTGCATTTTTCATGTAGGACTAACCATAAGCGAGATATATGATTGAAAATAATTAATATTTAAAAAAAAAGTGCTTTAACAGAAAATGTCTTGTGATTTAAAATACACTTAATTTATTGGGTCCAATACTTTATTAGAAGAAAAAGGAAGTGCCATAAAAGTCACTGAAGTCTTCAGAGTCGATTTTAAATGCTGCATTTTCGTCTTCGTCTCAAACATTGAAAACTGAATTACATTTTTGTTCAGTAAGAGTTACAGTTTTCTTATTGGTTTTTTGCTTATATCTCGAAAACAGTTACTCCTATCAATTTTTATCTTTTTACTAAAATTCAAGCTGATAAAATTTCCTACAAAATAGTTATTTGCATTTTTTATGTAGGACTAACCATAAGCGAGATATAAGATTGAAAATAATTAATATTTAAAAAAGAAGTGCTTTAACATAAAATGTCTTGTGATTTAAAATACACTTAATTTATTAGGTCCAATACTTTATTAGAAAAAAAGGGGGTGACATATAAGTCACTGAAGTCTTCAGAGTCGATTTTAAATGCTGCATTTTCGTCTTCGTCTCAAACATTGAAAACTGAATTACATTTTTGTTCTGAAACGGTAACAGTTTTTACTTTGGTTTTTTGCTTATATCTCGAAAACAGTTACTCCTATCAATTTTTATCTTTCTTTCAAAATTAAAGCTGATAACATTTCCTACAAAATAGTTATTTGCATTTTTCTTGTAGGACCAACCATAAGCGAGTTATAAAGTTGGATATAAATAATATTTAACAAAAACTTGCTTAAAAATAAAATGTTTGAAATACTGAAATTAAACTAAATTAATTGTGTCTAACACTTTAGTAGAGAAAAAAGAAAAAGACATAAAAGTCACCAAAGTCTTCAGAATCGTTTTTAGTCGTCATATTAATAACAATAACATTAATAATAATAATACTAATAGTACTAA
The DNA here is from genome assembly GCF_031307605.1 of Tribolium castaneum. Classification (NCBI taxonomy): domain Eukaryota; kingdom Metazoa; phylum Arthropoda; class Insecta; order Coleoptera; family Tenebrionidae; genus Tribolium; species Tribolium castaneum. The sequence goes on along the minus strand of NC_087401.1, from coordinate 2,106,254 downwards.
ATCGGCTTATATGCAAGCGCTTTATTAAGGTAACAGTTTTTTGGTTTCTTGCTTATATCTCGAAAACAGTTACTCCTATAAATTTTTGTCTTCTTTTTAAAATTAAAGCTGATAAAATTTCCTACAAAATAGTTATTTGCATTTTTCTTGTAGGACCAACCATAAGCGAGTTATAGAGTTGGATATAAATAATATTTAACAAAAATTTGCTTTAAAATAAAATGTTTGAAAAACTGAAATTATACTAGTTTAATTGTGTCTAACACTTTAGTAGAGGAAAAAGGAAAAGACATAAAAGTCACTAAAGGTTTCAGAGTCGTCTTTAGTTGTCATATTAATAACAATAACATTAATAATAATAAAACTAATAGTACTAAATTTGCTTATATGCAAACGCTTAATTAAGGTAACAGTGTTTTGGTTTCTTGCTTATATCTCGAAAACAGTTACTCCTATCAATTTTTATCTTTTTACTAAAATTCAAGCTGATAAAATTTCCTACAAAATAGTTATTTGCATTTTTCATGTAGGACTAACCATAAGCGAGATATATGATTGAAAATAATTAATATTTAAAAAAAAAGTGCTTTAACAGAAAATGTCTTGTGATTTAAAATACACTTAATTTATTGGGTCCAATACTTTATTAGAAGAAAAAGGAAGTGCCATAAAAGTCACTGAAGTCTTCAGAGTCGTTTTTAAATGCTGCAGTTTCGTCTTCGTCTCAAACATTGAAAACTGAATTACATTTTTGTTCAGTAACAGACACAGTTTTCTTATTGGTTTTTTGCTTATATCTCGAAAACAGTTACTCCTATCAATTTTTATCTTTCTTTCAAAATTAAAGCTGATAACATTTCCTACAAAATAGTTATTTGCATTTTTCTTGTAGGACCAACCATAAGCGAGTTATAAAGTTGGATATAAATAATATTTAACAAAAACTTGCTTAAAAATAAAATGTTTGAAATACTGAAATTAAACTAAATTAATTGTGTCTAACACTTTAGTAGAGAAAAAAGAAAAAGACATAAAAGTCACCAAAGTCTTCAGAATCGTTTTTAGTCGTCATATTAATAACAATAACATTAATAATAATAATACTAATAGTACTAAATCGGCTTATATGCAAGCGCTTTATTAAGGTAACAGTTTTTTGGTTTCTTGCTTATATCTCGAAAACAGTTACTCCTATAAATTTTTGTCTTCTTTTTAAAATTAAAGCTGATAAAATTTCCTACAAAATAGTTATTTGCATTTTTCTTGTAGGACCAACCATAAGCGAGTTATAGAGTTGGATATAAATAATATTTAACAAAAATTTGCTTTAAAATAAAATGTTTGAAAAACTGAAATTATACTAGTTTAATTGTGTCTAACACTTTAGTAGAGGAAAAAGGAAAAGACATAAAAGTCACTAAAGGTTTCAGAGTCGTCTTTAGTTGTCATATTAATAACAATAACATTAATAATAATAAAACTAATAGTACTAAATTTGCTTATATGCAAACGCTTAATTAAGGTAACAGTGTTTTGGTTTCTTGCTTATATCTCGAAAACAGTTACTCCTATCAATTTTTATCTTTTTACTAAAATTCAAGCTGATAAAATTTCCTACAAAATAGTTATTTGCATTTTTCATGTAGGACTAACCATAAGCGAGATATATGATTGAAAATAATTAATATTTAAAAAAAAAGTGCTTTAACAGAAAATGTCTTGTGATTTAAAATACACTTAATTTATTGGGTCCAATACTTTATTAGAAGAAAAAGGAAGTGCCATAAAAGTCACTGAAGTCTTCAGAGTCGTTTTTAAATGCTGCAGTTTCGTCTTCGTCTCAAACATTGAAAACTGAATTACATTTTTGTTCAGTAACAGACACAGTTTTCTTATTGGTTTTTTGCTTATATCTCGAAAACAGTTACTCCTATCAATTTTTATCTTTCTGTCAAAATTAAAGCTGATAAAATTTCCTACAAAATAGTTATTTGCATTTTTCTTGTAGGACCAACCATAAGCGAGTTATAGAGTTGGATATAAATAATATTTAACAAAAATTTGCTTTAAAATAAAATGTTTGAAAAACTGAAATTAAACTAATTTAATTGTGTCTAACACTTTAGTAGAGGAAAAAGAAGAAGACATAAAAGTCACTAAAGGTTTCAAAGTTGTCTTTAATCGTCATATTAATAACAATAACATTAATAATAATAATAATAATAGTACTAAATTTGCTTATATGCAAACGCTTAATTAAGGTAACAGTGTTTTGGTTTCTTGCTCATATCTCGAAAACAGTTACTCCTATCAATTTTTATCTTTTTACTAAAATTCAAGCTGATAAAATTTCCTACAAAATAGTTATTTGCATTTTTCATGTAGGACTAACCATAAGCGAGATATATGATTGAAAATAATTAATATTTAAAAAAAAAGTGCTTTAACAGAAAATGTCTTGTGATTTAAAATACACTTAATTTATTGGGTCCAATACTTTATTAGAAAAAAAAGGAAGTGACATAAAAGTCACTGAAGTCTTCAGAGTCGATTTTAAATGCTGCATTTTCGTCTTCGTCTCAAACATTGAAAACTAAATTACATTTTTGTTCAGTAACAGTTACAGTTTTCTTATTGGTTTTTTGCTTATATCTCGAAAACTGTTACTCCTATCAATTTTTATCTTTCTTTCAAAATTAAAGCTGATAAAATTTTCTACAAAATAGTTATTCGCATTTTTTTTGTAGGACCAACCATAAGCCAGTTATAGAGTTGGATATAAATAATCTTTAACAAAAATTTGCTTTAAATTAAAACGTTTGAAAAACCGAAATTAAACTAAATTAATTGTGTCTAACAGTTTAGTAGAAGAAAAAGGAGAAGACATAAAAGTTACCAAAGTCTTCACAGTTGTTTTTAGTACTAAATTTGCTTATATGCAAGCCCTTAATTGAAGTAACAGTTTTTTGGTTTCTTGCTTATACCTCGAAAACAGTTACTCCTATCAATTTGTATCTTTTCACTAAAATTAAAGCTGATAAAATTTCCTACAAAATAGTTATTTGCATTTTTCATGTAGGACTAACCATAAGCGAGATATAAGTTTGAAAATAATTAATATTAAAAAAAAAATGTGCTTTAACAGAAAATGTCTTGTGATTTAAAATCACGCTTATGGTTAGTCCTACATGAAAAATGCAAACAACTGTTTTGTAGGAAATTTTATCAGCTTTAATTTTAGTGAAAAGATAAAAATTGATAGGAGTAACTGTTTTCGAGATATAAGCAAGAAACCAAAAAACTGTTACTTTAATTAAGGGCTTGCATATAAGCAAATTTAGTACTAAAAACAACTCTGAAGACTTTGGTAACTTTTATGTCTTCTCCTTTTTCTTCTACTAAAGTGTTAGACACAATTAATTTAGTTTAATTTCGGTTTTTCAAACATTTTATTTTAAAGCAAATTTTTGTTAAAGATTATTTATATCCAACTCTATAACTCGGTTATGGTTGGTCCTACAAAAAAAATGCAAATAACTATTTTGTAGAAAATTTTATCAGCTTTAATTTTGAAAGAAAGATAAAAATTGATAGAAGTAACTATTTTCGAGATATAAGCAAAAAACCAATAAGAAAACTGTAACTGTTACTGAACAAAAATGTAATTCAGTTTTCAATGTTTGAAACAAAGACGAAAATGCAGCATTTAAAATCGACTCTGAAGACTTCAGGGACTTTTATGTCTCCTCCTTTTTCTTCTAATAAAGTATTGGACCCATTAAATTAAGTGTATTTTAAATCACAAGACATTTTCTGTTAAAGCACTTTTTTTTTAAATATTAATTATTTTCAAACTTATATCTCGCTTATGGTTAGTCCCACATGAAAAATGCAAATTACTATTTTGTAGGAAATTTTATCACCTTTAGTTTTGGTGAAAAAGTAAAAATTGATAGGAGTAACTGTTTTCGAGATATAAGCAAAAAACCAAAAAACTGTTACCTTAATTAAGCGCTTGCATATAAGCAAATTTAGTACTACTAGTATTGTTATTATAAATGTTATTGTTATTAATATGACGACTAAAGACAACTCTAAGACTTAAGTGACTTTTATGTCTCCTTCTTTTTCCTCTACTAAAGTGTTAGACACAATTAATTTAGTTTAATTTCAGTTTTTCAAACATTTTATTTTAAAGCAAATTTTTGTTTAATATTATTTATATCCAACTCTATAACTTGCTTATGCTTGGTCCTACAAGAAAAATGTAAATAACTATTTTGGTGTTTTCGAGATATAAGCAAAAAACCAAAGTGAAAACTGTTACAGTAACTGAAAAAAATGTAATTCAGTTTTCAATGTTTTGAGACGAAGACGAAAACGCAGCATTTAAAAACGACTCTTAAAACTTCTGTGACTTTTATGTCACCTCCTTTTTCTTCTAATAAAGTATTGGACCCAATAAATTAAGTGTATTATAAATCACAAGACATTTTCTGTTAAAGCACTTTTTTTTAAATATTAATTTTTTTCAAACTTATATCTCGCTTATGGTTAGTCCTACATAAAAAATGCAAATAAATATTTTGTAGGAAATTTTATCAGCTTTAATTCTAGTAAAAAGATAAAAATTGATAGGAGTAACTGTTTTCGAGATATAAGCAAGAAACTGTTATCTTAATTAAGCGCTTGCATATAAGCAAATTTAGTAATATTAGTATTATTATTATTAATGTTATTGTTATTAATATGACGACTAAAAACGACTCTCAAGACTTTGGTGACTTTTATGTCTTCTCCTTTTTCCTATACTAAAGTGTTAGACTCAATTTATTTAGTTTAATTTCGGTTTTTCAAACATTTTATTTTAAAGAAAATTTTTGTTAATGATTATTTATATCCAACACTATAACTCGCTTATGGTTGGTCTTACAAAAAAAATGCAAATCACTATTTTGTAGGAAATTTTATCAGCTTTAATCTTGAAAGAAAGATAAAAATTGATAAGAGTAATTGTTTTCGAGATATAAGCAAAAAACCAAAGTGAAAACTGTTACAGTTACTGAACAAAAATGTAATTCAGTTTTCAGTGTTTGAGACGAAGACGAAAATGCAGCATTTAAAAACGACTCTTAAAACTTCTGTGACTTTTATGTCACCTCCTTTTTCTTCTAATAAAGTATTGGACCCAATAAATTAAGTGTATTATAAATCACAAGACATTTTCTGTCAAAGCACTTTTTTTTTAAATATTAATTATTTTCAAACTTATATCTCGCTTATGGTTAGTCCTACATAAAAAATGCAAATAACTATTTTGTAGGAAATTTTATCAGCTTTAATTTTTGTTAAAAGATAAAAATTGATAGGAGTAACTGTTTTCGAGATATAAGCAAGAAACTGTTGCCTTAATTAAGCGCTTGCATATAAGCAAATTTAGTAATATTAGTATTATTATTATTAATGTTATTGTTATTAATATGACGACTAAAAACGACTCTCAAGACTATGGTGACTTTTATGTCTTCTCCTTTTTCCTCTACTAATGTGTTAGTCTTAATTAATTTAGTTTAATTTCGGATTTTCAAACATTTTATTTTAAAGCAAATTTTTGTTAAAGATTATTTATATCCAACTCTATAACTCGCTTATGGTTGGTCTTACAAAAAAAATGCAATTAACTATTTTGTAGGAAATTTTATCAGCTTTAATTTTGAAAAAAAGGTAAAAATTGATAGGAGTAACTGGTTTCGAGATATAAGCAAAAAACCAATAAGAAAACTGTAACTGTTACTGAACAAAAATGTAATTCAGTTTTTAATATTTGAGACTAAGACAAAAATGCAGCATTTAAAAACGACTCTGAAGACTTCAGTGACTTTTATGTCACCTCCTTTTTCTAATAAAGTATTGGACCCAATAAATTAAGTGTATAAAATGCAGCATTTAAAAACGACTCTGAAAACTTCAGTGACTTTTATGTCACCTCCTTTTTCTTCTAATAAAGTATTGGACCCAATAAATTAAGTGTATTTTAAATCACAAGACATTTTCTGTTAAAACACTTTTTTTTAATTATTAATTATTTTCAAACTTATATCTCGCTTATGGTTAGTTCTACATGATAAATGCAAATAACTATTTTGTAGGAAATTTTATCACCTTTAATTTTGGTGAAAAAGTAAAAATTGATAGGAGTAACTGTTTTCGAGATATAAGCAAAAAACAAAAAAACTGTTACCTTAATTAAGCGCTTGCATATAAGCAAATTTAGTACTACTAGTATTGTTATTATAAATGTTATTGTTATTAACATGACGACTAAAGACAACTCTATAACTTTAGTGACTTTTATGTCTCCT
>NC_087401.1:2002392-2094892 GCF_031307605.1 Tribolium castaneum | reverse complement strand
GAGAAAACTTTTACTAAACAGATGCCAAACGTCTTAGTTCGTTTAATAAAAACGACATGTTACAGTTTAAACAAAAAAATTATTTTCGTTGTTGTTGTGTCAAAATAATTTATTTCGAATGATTCAATGGAGCGAAACGAGTAATCTTTTATAGGACAGATGCAAAATACCATATTACCACATAAATCGTTATTTTAAAGCAAAGTATTAGCTTTTGCACTTGTTCAATTAAAGTTTGCTTACTTCGAAGTATGTAGTCCTCCGAAATAATTTTTTTTTGTCAAAACTATAACGTAATTTGTTCTTTTGAGCTTGAATATAGAGTTTTCATTACGTTTTAAAGTAGTTTACTCTACTCTAAGCAAACAGAGTGATCCGCTTTTGTTAAAACTGATACATAGTTTGCTCTTATTTTCGAGAATAAGACATTTTCAATATGTTTGATAAAATTTTTCTTGTTTATAGCAAGGAATCGTTTAAAATAAGCTGTATTTGCCTAAACTGATACGTAATTCGATATTTGTGCATGGATACGATGTTTTCAGTTTCTTTGACGGGAAATTTCTTGTTGCAAAAGGTAATAATTTGCTTTAAAACAACGCTTTATATGGTAATATGTGGTTTTGCATCTGCTCCATAAAAGTTCATTAGTTTCGAATCATAAAATCGTTCAAGACTATAACGTAAATTATTTCTTTGAGACAAAATTTAAAGTTTTCATTAAGTTTTATACAAGTTTACTCTATTCTAAGTAAAGGAGTAATCAGGATAAATTGCTTTTATCTAGAGTAATATATAATTTGCAGTTTTCAGCCAGAATAAGACGTTTTTATTCTTTTTAATGTAAGTTTTTGTATTCAAAACAAAGGATCGTCTAAAGTAAGCAGTTTTTGTCCAGACTGAAACGTAATTCGAATTTCTGTGCCTGAATAAGGGGTTTTCAGTTACTTTGATGTAAGGTTTCATGTTTGTAACAATGAATTAACGAAAATAATTGGTTTTTATCCAAACTGTGGCATGAATCGTTTTTAAAAGGCGAAATAAGATGTTTTTCCTCTGTACAGTGAAAGTTTACTCGTTTCAAAGCATAGAACCGTTTGAAATTAACAGCTCTAGTTAAGACTATAACGCAAATCTTTTGTTTTGTGCTAAAATAAGACGTTTTTAGTCAGTTTGATATAAGTTTTCTTGTTCAAAGCAAAATATTGTCGAAAATCAACGGTTTTTGTCTAAACTGATACAAAATTCGGTGGTTTGTGTCCGAATACAAAGTTTTCAGATTCTTTAATGTTAGGTTTGCTGCTTCTAACAAAGAATCAACGAAAATATTTTGTTTTAATACAAACTGCAATATAAAATGTCTTTATAGGACAAAACATGATGTTTGGCATCTGTTTAATAAAAATTTACTCGTGTGGAAGCATGGAATCATTCCAAATAAGCTATTCTCGTCGAAACTATAATGTAATTAGTATTTTGTGCTAGAATACAGCGTTTTTGTTAGATTTATTAACAATTTTGTCTATTTTGAGCAATGAAACGAATAGGATTAGCTGCCTTTATCCAAAGTGATACATAAATTGTTCTTTTATGCTTAATACGTTTTTAATCTGTTAGATGTAATTTTTCTTGTTCAAAGCAAAAGATCGTCTAAAATAAGCCGTTTTTGTTTGAACTGATAAACAATTCAGACTGAGACTCAACAAAAATAATTTGTTTTAATCCAAACTGATACTTTTTGACCCTATAAGAGTCCTATAAGAGTCTGAGATACGCTGTTCTCGTCAAGTCTATAACGTAATTCGTTTTTTTGTGTCAGAATACGACGTTTTCTGTCTGTTTAATATAAGTTTTTAACAATAATAATAATAACAATAATAATAATAATAATAATAATAATAATAATAGTAATAATAATAATAATATTAATAATAATAATAATGAAAATAATAATAGTAATAAAAGTAAGTTTAGTTTTCTAAGCAAAAATGATGCTTATTTTGTGTTATCTGAGCGTTTTCTCATTTCTATGCAAGAGATTATCTGTGATCTGTGTTTTTAGGCAAGAAATTGAATAAAATTATAACTCATTTTAAAACTGGTATAAAAACATTTACTATACAAAAGTTATAATCGGTTTTTAATAATAATAATATTAATAATAATAATAATAATAATAATAGTAATAATAATAATAAAAATAATAGTAATAATAATAATAATAATAATAATAATAATAATAATAATAGTAATAGTAACATAAGTAATAATAATAATAATACTTTTAATAAGGAAAAATGAAGCTTATTTTGTGTGTTACATGAGCGTTTTCTCATTTCTATGCAAAAGATCATGTGTGATCTGTGTTTTTAGGCAATCTAAGCCATTTTATTGTTTTTAATATTTAACAAAAATTTGCTTTAAAATAAAATGTTTGAAAATCTGAAATTAAACTAAATTAATTGTGTCTAACACTTTAGTAGAGGAAAAAGGAGGAGACATAAAAGTCACTAAAGTCTTAGAGTTGTCTTTAGTCGTCATATTAATAACAATAACATTTATAATAACAATACTAGTAGTACTAAATTTGCTTATATGCAAGCGCTTACTTAAGGTAACAGTTTTTTTGTTTTTTGCTTATATCTCGAAAACAGTTACTCCTATCAATTTTTACTTTTTTACCAAAATTAAAGGTGATAAAATTTCCTACAAAATAGTTATTTGCATTTTTCATGTAGAACTAACCATAACCTTAATTAAGGGCTTGCATATAAGCAAATTTAGTACTAAAAACAACTTTGAAGACTTTGGTGACTTTTATGTCTTCTTCTTTTTCCTCTACTAAAGTGTTAGACACAATTAATTAAGTTTAATTTCGGTTTTTCAAACATTTTATTTTAAAGCAAATTTTTGTTAAAGATTATTTATATCCAACTCTATAACTCGCTTATGGTTGGTCCTACAAAAAAAATGCGAATAACTATTTTGTAGAAAATTTTATTAGCTTTAATTTTGAAAAAAAGATAAAAATTGATAGGAGTAACTGTTTTCAAGATATAAGCAAAAAACCAATAAGAAAACTGTAACTGTTACTGAACAAAAATGTAATTCAGTTTTCAATGTTTGAGACGAAGACGATAATGCAGCATTTACTGTCACCTCCTTTTTCTTCTAATTAAGTATTGGACCCATAAAATTAAGTGTATTTTAAATCACAAAACATTTTCTGTTAAATCACATTCTTTTTTAATTATTAATTATTTTCAAACTTATATCTCGCTTATGGGTAGTTCTACATAAAAAATGCAAATAACTATTTTGTAGGAAATTTTATCACCTTTAATTTTGGTGAAAAGGTAAAAATTGATAGGAGAAACTGTTTTCGAGATATAAGCAAAAAACAAAAAAACTGTTACCTTTATTAAGCGCTTGCATATAAGCAAATTTAGTACTACTAGTATTGTTATTATAAAGGTTATTGTTATTAATATGACGACTAAAGACAACTCTAAGACTTTAGTGACTTTTATGTCTCCTCCTTTTTCCTCTACTAGAGTGTTAGACACAATTAATTTAGTTTAATTTCAGCTTTTCAAACATTTTATTTTAAAGCAAATTTTTGTTATATATTATTTATATCTAACACTATAACTCGCTTATGGTTGGTCCTACAAGAAAAATGCAAATAACTATTTTGTAGAAAATTTTATCAGCATTAATTTTGAATGAAAGATAAAAATTGATAGGAGTAACTGTTTTCGAGATATAAGAAAAAAACCAAAGTGAAAACTGTAACAGTTACTGAACAAAAATGTATGTCAGTTTTCAATGTTTGAGACGAAGACGAAAATGCAGCATTTACTGTCACCTCCTTTTTCTTCTAATTAAGTATTGGACCCAATAAATTAAGTGTATTTTAAATCACAAGACATTTTCTGTTAAAGCAAATTTTTGTTATATATTATTTATATCCAACTCTATAACTCGCTTATGGTTGGTCCTACAAAAAAAATGCAAATAACGATTTTGTAGGAAATTTTATCAGCATTAGTTTTGAAAGAAAGATAAAAGTTGATAAGAGTAACAGTTTTCGAGATATAAGCAAAAATCCAATAAGAAAACTGTAACTGTTACTGAACAAAAATATAATTCAGTTTTCAATGTTTGAGGCAAAGACGAAAATGCAGCATTTAAAATCGACTCTGAAGACTTCAGTGACTTTTATGTCACCTCCTTTTTCTTCTAATAAAGTATTGGACCCAATAAATTAAGTGTATTTTAAATCACAAGGCATTTTCTGTTAAAGCACTTTTTTTTTAAATATCAATTATTTTCAAACTTATATCTCGCTTATGGTTAGTCCTACATGAAAAATGCAAATAACTATTTTGTAGGAAATTTTAACAGTTTTAATTTTAGTAAAAAGATAAAAATTGTTAGGAGTAACTGTTTTCGAGATATAAGCAAAAAACCAAAGTGAAAACTGTTACAGTTACTGAACACAAATGTAATTCAGTTTTTAATGTTTGAGACGAAAACGAAAATGCAGCATTTAAAAACGACTCTGAAGACTTCAGTGATTTTTATGTCACCTCCTTTTTGTTCTAATAAAGTATTGGACCCAATAAATTAAGTGTATTTTAAATCACAAGACATTTTCTGTTAAAGCACTTTTTTTAAATATTAATTATTTTCAAACTTATATTTCGCTTATGGTTAGTCCTACATGAAAAATGCAAATAACTATTTTGTAGGAAATTTTGTCAGCTTTAATTTTAGTAAAAAGATAAAAATTGATAGGAATAACTGTTTTCGAGATATAAGCAAGAAACCAAAAAACTGTTACCTTAATTAAGCGCTTTCATATAAGCAAATTTAGTACTAAAAACAACTCTGAAGACTTCGATAACAGTTACTTCTATCAATTTTTATCTTTTTACTAAAATTAAAGCTGATAAAATTTCCTACAAAATAGTTATTTGCATTTTTCTTGTAGGACCAACCATAAGCGAGTTATAGAGTTGGATATAAATAATATTTAACAAAAATTTGCTTTAAAATAAAATGTTTGAAAAACTGAAATTAAACTAATTTAATTGTGTCTAACACTTTAGTAGAGGAAAAAGGAAAAGACATAAAAGTCACTAAAGGTTTCAAAGTTGTCTTTAATCGTCATATTAATAACAATAACATTAATAATAATAATACTAATAGTACTAAATCTGCTTATATGCAAACGCTTAATTAAGGTAACAGTGTTTTGGTTTCTTGCTCATATCTCGAAAACAGTTACTCCTATCAATTTTTATCTTTCTTTCATAATTAAAGCTGATAACATTTCCTACAAAATAGTTATTTGCATTTTTCTTGTAGGACCAACCATAAGCGAGTTATAAAGTTGGATATAAATAATATTTAACAAAAACTTGCCTAAAAATAAAATGTTTGAAATACTGAAATTAAACTAAATTAATTGTGTCTAACACTTTAGTAGAGAAAAAAGAAAAAGACATAAAAGTCACCAAAGTCTTCAGAATCGTTTTTAGTCGTCATATTAATAACAATAACATTAATAATAATAATACTAATAGTACTAAATCTGCTTATATGCAAGCGCTTTATTAAGGTAACAGTTTTTTGGTTTCTTGCTTATATCTCGAAAACAGTTACTCCTATGAATTTTTGTCTTTTTTTCAAAATTAAAGCTGATAAAATTTCCTACAAAATAGTTATTTGCATTTTTCTTGTAGGACCAACCATAAGCGAGTTATAGAGTTGGATATAAATAATATTTAACAAAAATTTGCTTTAAAATAAAATGTTTGAAAAACTGAAATTAAACTAATTTAATTGTGTCTAACACTTTAGTAGAGGAAAAAGGAAAAGACATAAAAGTCACTAAAGGTTTCAGAGTTGTCTTTAGTTGTCATATTAATAACAATAACATTAATAATAATAATACTAATAGTACTAAATTTGCTTACATGCAAACGCTTAATTAAGGTAACAGTGTATTGGTTTCTTGCTAATATCTCGAAAACAGTTACTCCTATCAATTTTTATCTTTTTACTAAAATTCAAGCTGATAAAATTTCCTACAAAATAGTTATTTGCATTTTTCATGTAGGACTAACCATAAGCGAGATATATGATTGAAAATAATTAATATTTAAAAAAAAAGTGCTTTAACAGAAAATGTCTTGTGATTTTAAATACACTTAATTTATTGGGTCCAATACTTTATTAGAAGAAAAAGGAAGTGACATAAAAGTCACTGAAGTCTTCAGAGTCGTTTTTAAATGCTGCAGTTTCGTCTTCGTCTCAAACATTGAAAACTGAATTACATTTTTGTTCAGTAACAGTCACAGTTTTCTTATTGGTTTTTTGCTTATATCTCGAAAACAGTTACTCCTATCAATTTTTATCTTTCTGTCAAAATTAAAGCTGATAAAATTTCCTACAAAATAGTTATTTGCATTTTTCTTGTAGGACCAACCATAAGCGAGTTATAGAGTTGGATATAAATAATATTTAACAAAAATTTGCTTTAAAATAAAATGTTTGAAAAACTGAAATTAAACTAATTTAATCGTGTCTAACACTTTAGTAGAGGAAAAAGAAAAAGACATAAAAGTCACTAAAGGTTTCAAAGTTGTCTTTAATCGTCATATTAATAACAATAACATTAATAATAATAATACTAATAGTACTAAATTTGCTTATATGCAAACGCTTAATTAAGGCAACAGTGTTTTGGTTTCTTGCTCATATCTCGAAAACAGTTACTCCTATCAATTTTTATCTTTTTACTAAAATTTAAGCTGATAAAATTTCCTACAAAATAGTTATTTGCATTTTTTATGTAGGACTAACCATAAGCGAGATATAAGATTGAAAATAATTAATATTTAAAAAAGAAGTGCTTTAACAGAAAATGTCTTGTGATTTAAAATACACTTAATTTATTAGGTCCAATACTTTATTAAAAAAAAAGGGGGTAACATATAAGTCACTGAAGTCTTCAGAGTCGATTTTAAATGCTGCATTTTCGTCTTCGTCTCAAACATTGAAAACTGAATTACATTTTTGTTCTGAAACGGTAACAGTTTTTACTTTGATTTTTTGCTTATATCTCGAAAACAGTTACTCCTATCAATTTTTATCTTTTTTTCAAAATTAAAGCTGATAACATTTCCTACAAAATAGTTATTTGCATTTTTCTTGTAGGACCAACCATAAGCGAGTTATAAAGTTGGATATAAATAATATTTAACAAAAACTTGCTTAAAAATAAAATGTTTGAAATACTGAAATTAAACTAAATTAATTGTGTCTAACACTTTAGTAGAGAAAAAAGAAAAAGACATAAAAGTCACCAAAGTCTTCAAAATCGTTTTTAGTCGTCATATTAATAACAATAACATTAATAATTATAATACTAATAGTACTAAATCTGCTTATATGTAAGCGCTTTATTAAGGTAACAGTTTTTTGGTTTCTTGCTTATATCTCGAAAACAGTTACTTCTATGAATTTTTGTCTTTCTTTCAAAATTAAAGCCGATAAAATATTCTACAAAATAGTTATTTGCATTTTTCTTGTAGGACCAACCATAAGCGAGTTGTAGAGTTGGATATAAATAATATATAACAAAAATTTGTTCTAAAATAAAATGTTTGAAAAACTGAAATTAAACTAATTTAACTGTGTCTAACACTTTAGTAGAGGAAAAAGGAAAAGACATAAAAGTCACTAAAGGTTTCAGAGTTGTCTTTAGTTGTCATATTAATAACAATAACATTAATAATAATAATACTAATAGTACTAAATTTGCTTATATGCAAACGCTTAATTAAGGTAACAGTGTTTTGGTTTCTTGCTTATATCTCGAAAACAGTTACTCCTATCAATTTTTATCTTTTTACTAAAATTCAAGCTGATAAAATTTCCTACAAAATAGTTATTTGCATTTTTCATGTAGGACTAACCATAAGCGAGATATAAGTTTGAAAATAATTAATATTTAAAAAAAAAGTGCTTTAACAGAAAATGTCTTGTGATTTAAAATACACTTAATTTATTAGGTCCAATACTTTATTAGAAGAAAAAGGGGGTGACATATAAGTCACTGAAGTCTTCAGAGTCGATTGTAAATGCTGCATTTTCGTCTTCGTCTCAAACATTGAAAACTGAATTACATTTTTGTTCTGAAACGGTAACAGTTTTCACTTTGGTTTTTTGCTTATATCTCGAAAACAATAACTCCTATCAGTTTTTATCTTTTTTTCAAAATAAAGCTGATAAAATTTCCTACAAAATAGTTATTTGCATTTTTCTTGTAGGACCAACCATAAGCGAGTTATAAAGTTGGATATAAATAATATTTAACAAAAACTTGCTTAAAAATTAAATGTTTGAAATACTGAAATTAAACTAAATTAATTGTGTCTAACACTTTAGTAGAGAAAAAAGAAAAAGACATAAAAGTCACCAAAGTCTTCAGAATCGTTTTTAGTCGTCATATTAATAACAATAACATTAATAATAATAATACTAATTGTACTAAATTTGCTTACATGCAAACGCTTAATTCAGGTAACAATTTTTTGGTTTCTTGCTTATATCTCGAAAACAGTTACTTCTATCAATTTTTATCTTTTTACTAAAATTAAAGCTGATAAAATTTCCTACAAAATAGTTAATTGCATTTTTAATGTAGGACTAACCATAAGCGAGATATAAGTTTGAAAATAATTAAAATTTAAAAAAAAGTGCTTCAACAGAAAATGTCTTGTGATTTAAAATACACTTAATTTATTGGGTCCAATACTTTATTAGAAGAAAAAAGAGGTGACAGAAAGGTCACTGAAGTCTTTAGAGTCGTTTGTAAATGCTGCATTTTCGTCTTCGTCTCAAACATTGAAAACTGAATTACATTTTTGTTCAGTAACTGTTACAGTTTTCTTATTGGTTTTTTGCTTATATCTCGAAAACAGTTACTCCTATCAATTTTTATCTTTCTTTTAAAATTAAAGCTGATAAAGCTTCCTACAAAATAGTTATTTGCATTTTTCTTGTAGGACCAACCATAAGCGAGTTATAGAGTTGGATATAAATAATATTTAACAAAAATTTGCTTTAAATAAAATGTTTGAAAAACCGAAATTAAACTAAATTAATTGAGTCTAACACTTTAGTAGAGAAAAAGGAAAAAGACATAAAAGTCACCAAAGTCTTCAGAATCGTTTTTAGTCGTCATATTAATAACAATAACATTAATAATAATAATACTAATAGTACTAAATCTGCTTATATGCAAGCGCTTTATTAAGGTAACAGTTTTTTGGTTTCTTGCTTATATCTCGAAAACAGTTACTCCTATCAATTCTTATCTTTTTACTAAAATTAAAGCTGATAAAATTTCCTACGAAATAGTTATTAGCATTTTTCTTGTAGGACCAAGCATAAGCGAGTTATAGAGATGGATTTAAATAATATTTTACAAAAATTTGCTTTAAAATAAAATGTTTGAAATACTGAAATTAAACTAAATTAATTGTGTCTAACACTTTAGTAGAGGAAAAAGAAGAAGACATAAAAGTCACTAAAAATTTCAGAGTCCTCTTTAATCGTCATATTAATAACAATAACATTAATAATAATAATACTAATAGTACTAAATTTGCTTATATGCAAACGCTTAATTAAGTTAACAGTTTTTTGGTTTCTTGCTTATATCTCGAAAACAGTTACTCCTATCAATTTTTATCTTTTTACTAAAATTCAAGCTGATAAAATTTCCTACAAAATAGTTATTTGCATTTTTTATGTAGGACTAACCATAAGCGAGATATAAGATTGAAAATAATTAATATTTAAAAAAGAAGTGCTTTAACAGAAAATGCCTTGTGATTTAAAATACACTTAATTTATTAGGTCCAATACTTTATTAGAAAAAAAAGGGGGTGACATATAAGTCACTGAAGTCTTCAGAGTCGATTTTAAATGCTGCATTTTCGTCTTCGTCTCAAACATTGAAAACTGAATTACATTTTTGTTCTGAAACGGTAACAGTTTTTACTTTGGTTTTTTGCTTATATCTCGAAAACAGTTACTCCTATCAATTTTTATTTTTTTTTCAAAATTAAAGCTGATAACATTTCCTACAAAATAGTTATTTGCATTTTTCTTGTAGGACCAACCATAAGCGAGTTATAAAGTTGGATATAAATAATATTTAACAAAAACTTGCTTAAAAATAAAATGTTTGAAATACTGAAATTAAACTAAATTAATTGTGTCTAACACTTTAGTAGAGAAAAAAGAAAAAGACATAAAAGTCACCAAAGTCTTCAGAATCGTTTTTAGTCGTCATATTAATAACAATAACATTAATAATAATAATACTAATAGTACTAAATCTGCTTATATGCAAGCGCTTTATTAAGGTAACAGTTTTTTGGTTTCTTGCTTATATCTCGAAAACAGTTACTCCTATGAATTTTTGTCTTTCTTTCAAAATTAAAGCTGATAAAATATTCTACAAAATAATTATTTGCATTTTTCTTGTAGGACCAACCATAAGCGAGTTATAGAGTTGGATATAAATAATCTTTAAGAAAAATCTGCTTTAAAATAAAATGTTTGAAAAACTGAAATTAAACTAATTTAATTGTGTCTAACACATTAGTAGAGGAAAAAGAAGAAGACATAAAAGTCACTAAAGGTTTCAAAGTTGTCTTTAATCGTCATATTAAATACAATAACATTAATAATAATAATACTAATAGTACTAAATTTGCTTATATGCAAGCGCTTTATTAAGGTAACAGTTTTTGGTTTCTTGCTTATATCTCGAAAACAGTTACTCCTATCAATTTTTATCTTTTTACTAAAATTAAAGCTGATAAAATTTCCTACAAAATAGTTATTTGCATTTTTTATGTAGGACTAACCATAAGCGAGATATAAGTTTGAAAATAATTAATATTTAAAAAAAAAGTGCTTTAACAGAAAATGTCTTGTGATTTAAAATACACTTAATTTACTGGGTCCAATACTTTATTAGAAGAAAAAAGAGATGACATAAAAGTCACTGAAGTCTTCAGAGTCGTTTTTAAATGCTGCATATTCGTCTTCGTCTCAAACATTGAAAACTGAATTACATTTTTGTTCAGTAACTGTAACAGTTTTCACTTTGGTTTTTTGCTTATATCTCAATAACACCGAAATAGTTATTTACATTTTTCTTGTAGGACCAAGCATAAGCAAGTTATAGAGTTGGATATAAATAATATTAAACAAAAATTTACTTTAAAATAAAATGTTGAAAAACCGAAATTAAACTAAATTAATTGTGTCTAACACTTTAGTAGAGGAAAAAGGAGGAGACATAAAAGTCTCTAAAGTCTTCAGAATCGTCTTTAGTCGTCATATTAATAACAATAACATTAATAATAACAATACTATTAGTACTAAATTTGCTTATATGCAAGCGCTTAATTAAGGTAACAGTTTTTTTGTTGTTTGCTTATATCTCGAAAACAGTTACTCCTATCAATTTTTACCTTTTCACCAAAATTAAAGCAGATAAAATTTCCTTAAAAATCGTTATTTGCATTTTTCATGTAGAACTAACCATAAGCAAGATATAAGTTTGAAAATAATTAATAATTAAAAAAAATGTGCTTTATCAGAAAATGTCTTGTGATTTAAAATACACTTATTTTATTGGGTCCAATACTTAATTAGAAAAAAAAGGAGGTGACAGTAAATGCTGCATTTTCGTCTTCGTCTCAAACATTAAATACTGAATTACATTTTTGTTTAGTAACTGTTACAGTTTTCACTTTGGTTTTTTGCTTATATCTCGAAAACTGTTACGCCTATCAATTTTTATCTTTCCTTCAAAATTAAAGCTGATAAAAATTTTTACAAAATAGTTTTTTGCATTTTTTTTTGTAGGACCAACCATAAGCGAGTTATAGAGTTGGATATAAATAATCTTTAACAAACATTTGATATAAAATAAAATGTTTGAAAAACCGAAATTAAACTAAATTAATATTAAAACAATTATTAATATTATTATTATTAAAAACCGACTATAACTTTTGTATAGTAAATGTTTTTATACCAGTTTTAAAATGAGTTTTTAATTTTAGACAAATTCTTGCCTAAAAACACAGATCACAGATGATCTCTTGCATAGAAATGAGTAAACGCTAAGATAACACAAAATAAGCTTCATTTTTCCTTAGAAAAACTAAGCTTTAATTTAGAAAGAAATTCATTATTATAAGTATTATTATTATTATTATTATTATTATTATTATTATTATTATTATTATTACTATTATTATTATTATTATTATTATTATTATTACTTTTATTGCTATTATTATTATTATTATTATTATTATTATTAAAAACCGATTATAACTTTTGTATAGTAAATGTTTTTATTGTATTTTAAATCACAAGGCATTTTCTGTTAAAGCACTTTTTTTTAAATATTAATTATTATCAAACTTATATCTCGCTTAAGGTTAGTCCTACATGAAAAATGCAAATAACTATTTTGTAGGAAATTTTATCAGCTTGAATTTTAGTAAAAAGATAAAAATTGATAGGAGTAACTGTTTTCGAGATATAAGCCAGAAACCAAAACACTGTTACCTTAATTAAGCGTTTGCATATAAGCAAATTTAGTACTATTAGTATTATTATTATTAATGTTATTGTTATTAATATGACGATTAAAGACAACTTTGAAACCTTTAGTGACTTTTATGTCTTCTTCTTTTTTCTGTACTAATGTGTTAGACACAATTAAATTAGTTTAATTTCAGTTTTTCAAACATTTTATTTTAAAGCAAATTTTTGTTAAATATTATTTATATCCAACTCTATAACTCGCTTATGGTTGGTCCTACAAGAAAAATGCAAATAACTATTTTGTAGGAAATTTTATCAGCTTTAATTTTGAAAAAAAAATAAAAATTGATAGGAGTAACTGTTTTCGAGATATAAGCAAAAAACCAATAAGAAAACTGTGACTGTTACTGAACCAAAATGTAATTCAGTTTTCAATGTTTGAGACGAAGACGAAACTGCAGCATTTAAAAACGACTCTGAAGACTTCAGTGACTTTTATGTTACTTTCTTCTTCTTCTTCTAATAAAGTATTAGACCCAATAAATTAAGTGTATTTTAAATCACAAGACATTTTCTGTTAAAGCACTTTTTTTTAAATATTAATTATTTTCAATCATATATCTCGCTAATGGTTAGTCTTACATGAAAAATGCAAATAACTATTTTGTAGGAAATTTTATCAGCTTTAATTTTAGTAAAAAGATAAAAATTGATAGGAGTAACTGTTTTCGAGATATAAGCAAGAAACCAAAAAACTGTTACCTTAATAAAGCGCTTGCATATAAGCAAATTTAGTACTATTAGTATTATTATTATTGTTATTGTTATTAATATGACGATTAAAGACAACTTTGAAACCTTTAGTGACTTTTATGTCTTCTTTTTTTTCCTCTACTAATGTGTTAGACACAATTAAATTAGTTTAATTTCAGTTTTTCAAACATTTTATTTTAAAGCAAATTTTTCTTAAAGATTATTTATATCCAACTCTATAACTCGCTTATGGTTGGTCCTAAAAAAAAATGCTAAAAACTATTTTGTAGGAAATTTTATCTGCTTTAATTTTGAAGAAAAGATAAAAATTTATAGGAGTAACTGTTTTCGAGATATAAGCAAAAAACCAATAAGAAAACTGTAACTGTTACTGAACAAAAATGTAATTCAGTTTTCAATGTTTGAGACAAAGACGAAAATGCAGCATTTAAAATCGACTCTGAAGACTTCAGTGACTTTTATGTCTCCTCCTTTTTCTTCTAATAAAGTATTGGACCCATTAAATTAAGTGTATTTTAAATCACAAGACATTTTCTGTTAAAGCACTTTTTTTTTAAATATTGATTATTTTCAAACTTACATCTCGCTTATGGTTAGTCCTACATGAAAAATGCAAATAACTATTTTGTTGGAAATTTTATCAGCTTTAATTTTAGTAAAAAAATAAAAATTGATAGGAGTAACTGTTTTCGAGATATAAGCAAGAAACCAAAAAACTATTAACTTAATTAAGCGTTTGCATATAAGCAAATTTAGTACTATTAGTATTATTATTATTAATGTTATTGTTATTAATATGACGATTAAAGACGACTCTGAAATCTTTAGTGACTTTTATGTCTTCTTCTTTTTCCTCTACTAAAGTGTTAGACACAATTAATTTAGTTTAATTTCAGTATTTCAAACATTTTATTTTAAAGCAAATTTTTGTTAAATATTATTTAAATCCATCTCTATAACTCGCTTATGCTTGGTCCTACAAGAAAAATGCAAATAACTATTTCGTAGGAAATTTTATCAGCTTTAATTTTAGTAAAAAGATAAAAATTGATAGGAGTAACTGTTTTCGAGATATAAGCAAGAAACCAAAAAACTGTTACCTTAATAAAGCGCTTGCATATAAGCAGATTTAGTACTATTAGTATTATTATTATTAATGTTATTGTTATCAATATGACGACTAAAAACGATTCTGAAGACTTTGGTGACTTTTATGTCTTTTTCTTTTTTCTCTACTAAAGTGTTAGACACAATTAATTTAGTTTAATTTCAGTATTTCAAACATTTTATTTTTAAGCAAGTTTTTGTTAAATATTATTTATATCCAACTTTATAACTCGCTTATGGTTGGTCCTACAAGAAAAATGCAAATAACTATTTTGTAGGAAATGTTATCAGCTTTAATTTTGAAAGAAAGATAAAAATTGATAGCAGTAACTGTTTTCGAGATATAAGCAAAAAACCAAAGTAAAAACTGTTACCGTTTCAGAATAAAAATGTAATTCAGTTTTCAATGTTTGAGACGAAGACGAAAATGCAGCATTTAAAATCGACTCTGAAGACTTCAGTGACTTATATGTCACCCCCTTTTTTTTCTAATAAAGTATTGGACCTAAAAAATTAAGTGTATTTTAAATCACAAGACATTTTCTGTTAAAGCACTTTTTTTTTAAATATTAATTATTTTCAATCTTATATCTCGCTTATGGTTAGTCCTACATAAAAAATGCAAATAACTATTTTGTAGGAAATTTTATCAGCTTGAATTTTAATAAAAAGATAAAAATTGATAGGAGTAACTGTTTTCGAGATATAAGCCAGAAACCAAAACACTGTTACCTTAATTAAGCGTTTGCATATAAGCAAATTTAGTACTATTAGTATTATTATTATTAATGTTATTGTTATTAATATGACGATTTAAGACAACTTTGAAACCTTTAGTGACTTTTATGTCTTCTTCTTTTTCCTCTACTAATGTGTTAGACACAATTAAATTAGTTTAATTTCAGTTTTTCAAACATTTTATTTTAAAGCAAATTTTTGTTAAATATTATTTATATCCAACTCTATAACTCGCTTATGGTTGGTCCTACAAGAAAAATGCAAATAACTATTTTGTAGGAAATTTTATCAGCTTTAATTTTGAAAAAAAAATAAAAATTGATAGGAGTAACTGTTTTCGAGATATAAGCAAAAAACCAATAAGAAAACTGTGACTGTTACTGAACCAAAATGTAATTCAGTTTTCAATGTTTGAGACGAAGACGAAACTGCAGCATTTAAAAACGACTCTGAAGACTTCAGTGACTTTTATGTTACTTTCTTCTTCTTCTAATAAAGTATTAGACCCAATAAATTAAGTCTATTTTAAATCACAAGACATTTTCTGTTAAAGCACTTTTTTTTAAATATTAATTATTTTCAATCATATATCTCGCTAATGGTTAGTCTTATATGAAAAATGCAAATAACTATTTTGTAGGAAATTTTATCAGCTTTAATTTTAGTAAAAAGATAAAAATTGATAGGAGTAACTGTTTTCGAGATATAAGCAAGAAACCAAAAAACTGTTACCTTAATAAAGCGCTTGCATATAAGCAAATTTAGTACTATTAGTATTATTATTATTAATGTTATTGTTATTAATATGACGATTAAAGACAACTTTGAAACCTTTATTGACTTTTATGTCTTCTTTTTCCTCTACTAATGTGTTAGACACAATTAAATTAGTTTAATTTCAGTTTTTCAAACATTTTATTTTAAAGCAAATTTTTCTTAAAGATTATTTATATCCAACTCTATAACTCGCTTATGGTTGGTCCTAAAAAAAAAATGCTAAAAACTATTTTGTAGGAAATTTTATCTGCTTTAATTTTGAAGAAAAGATAAAAATTTATAGGAGTAACTGTTTTCGAGATATAAGCAAAAAACCAAAGTGAAAATTGTAACCGTTACTGAACAAAAATGTAATTCAGTTTTCAATGTTTGAGACGAAGACGAAAATGCAGCATTTAAAAACGACTCTGAAAACTTCAGTGACTTTTAAGTCACCTCCTTTTTTTTCTAATAAAGTATTGGACTTAATAAATTAAGTGTATTTTAAATCACAAGACATTTTCTGTTAAAGCACTTTTTTTTTTAAATATTGATTATTTTCAAACTTACATCTCGCTTATGGTTAGTCCTACATGAAAAATGCAAATAACTATTTTGTTGGAAATTTTATCAGCTTTAATTTTAGTAAAAAGATAAAAATTGATAGGAGTAACTGTTTTCGAGATATAAGCAAGAAACCAAAAAACTGTTAACTTAATTAAGCGTTTGCATATAAGCAAATTTAGTACTATTAGTATTATTATTATTAATGTTATTGTTATTAATATGACGATTAAAGACGACTCTGAAATCTTTAGTGACTTTTATGTCTTCTTCTTTTTCCTCTACTAAAGTGTTAGACACAATTAATTTAGTTTAATTTCAGTATTTCAAACAATTTATTTTAAAGCAAATTTTTGTTAAATATTATTTAAATCCATCTCTATAACTCGCTTATGCTTGGTCCTACAAGAAAAATGCAAATAACTATTTCGTAGGAAATTTTATCAGCTTTAATTTTAGTAAAAAGATAAGAATTGATAGGAGTAACTGTTTTCGAGATATAAGCAAGAAACCAAAAAACTGTTACCTTAATAAAGCGCTTGCATATAAGCAGATTTAGTACTATTAGTATTATTATTATTAATGTTATTGTTATTAATATGACGACTAAAAACGATTCTGAAGACTGGTGACTTTTATGTCTTTTTCTTTTTTCTCTACTAAAGTGTTAGACTCAATTAATTTAGTTTAATTTCGGTTTTTCAAACATTTTATTTAAAGCAAATTTTTGTTAAATATTATTTATATCCAACTCTATAACTCGCTTATGGTTGGTCCTACAAGAAAAATGCAAATAACTATTTTGTAGAAAGCTTTATCAGCTTTAATTTTAAAAGAAAGATAAAAATTGATAAGAGTAACTGTTTTCGAGATATAAGCAAAAAACCAATAAGAAAACTGTAACAGTTACTGAACAAAAATGTAATTCAGTTTTCAATGTTTGAGACGAAGACGAAAATGCAGCATTTACAAACGACTCTAAAGACTTCAGTGACCTTTCTGTCACCTCTTTTTTCTTCTAATAAAGTATTGGACCCAATAAATTAAGTGTATTTTAAATCACAAGACATTTTCTGTTGAAGCACTTTTTTTTAAATTTTAATTATTTTCAAACTTATATCTCGCTTATGGTGAGTCCTACATTAAAAATGCAATTAACTATTTTGTAGGAAATTTTATCAGCTTTAATTTTAGTGAAAAGATAAAAATTGATAGGAGTAACTGTTTTCGAGATATAAGCAAGAAACCAAAAAATTGTTACCTGAATTAAGCGTTTGCATGTAAGCAAATTTAGTACTATTAGTATTATTATTATTAATGTTATTGTTATTAATATGACGACTAAAAACGATTCTGAAGACTTTGGTGACTTTTATGACTTTTTCTTTTTTCTCTACTAAAGTGTGAGACACAATTAATTTAGTTAAATTTCAGTATTTCAAACATTTAATTTTTAAGCAAGTTTTTGTTAAATATTATTTATATCCAACTTTATAACTCGCTTATGGTTGGTTCTACAAGAAAAATGCAAATAACTATTTTGTAGGAAATTTTATCGGCTTTATTTTGAAAAAAAGATAAAAACTGATAGGAGTAATTGTTTTCGAGATATAAGCAAAAAACCAAAGTGAAAACTGTTACCGTTTCAGAACAAAAATGTAATTCAGTTTTCAATGTTTGAGACGAAGACGAAAATGCAGAATTTACAATCGACTCTGAAGACTTCAGTGACTTATATGTCACCCCCTTTTTCTTCTAATAAAGTATTGGACCTAATAAATTAAGTGTATTTTAAATCACAAGACATTTTCTGTTAAAGCACTTTTTTTTTAAATATTAATTAGTTTCAAACTTATATCTCGCTTATGGTTAGTCCTACATGAAAAATGCAAATAACTATTTTGTAGGAAATTTTATCAGCTTGAATTTTAGTAAAAAGATAAAAATTGATAGGAGTAACTGTTTTCGAGATATAAGCAAGAAACCAAAACACTGTTACCTTAATTAAGCGTTTGCATATAAGCAAATTTAGTACTATTAGTATTATTATTATTAATGTTATTGTTATTAATATGACAACTAAAGACAACTCTGAAACCTTTAGTGACTTTTATGTCTTTTCCTTTTTTCTCTACTAAAGTGTTAGACACAGTTAAATTAGTTTAATTTCAGTTTTTCAAACATTTTATTTTAAAGCAAATTTTTGTTATATATTATTTATATCCAACTCTATAACTCGCTTATGGTTGGTCCTACAAGAAAAATGCAAATAACTATTTTGTAGAATATTTTATCAGCTTTAATTTTGAAAGAAAGACAAAAATTCATAGGAGTAACTGTTTTCGAGATATAAGCAAGAAACCAAAAAACTGTTACCTTAATAAAGCGCTTGCATATAAGCAGATCTAGTATTATTAGTATTATTATTATTAATGTTATTGTTATTAATATGACGACTAAAAACGATTCTGAAGACTTTGGTGACTTTTATGTCTTTTTCTTTTTTCTCTACTAAAGTGTTAGACACAATTAATTTAGTTTAATTTCAGTATTTCAAACATTTTATTTTTAAGCAAGTTTTTGTTAAATATTATTTATATCCAACTTTATAACTCGCTTATGGTTGGTCCTACAAGAAAAATGCAAATAACTATTTTGTAGGAAATATTATCAGCTTTAATTTTGAAAGAAAGATAAAAATTGATAGGAGTAACTGTTTTCGAGATATAAGCAAAAAACCAAAGTAAAAACTGTTACCGTTTCAGAACAAAAATGTAATTCAGTTTTCAATGTTTGAGACGAAGACGAAAATGCAGCATTTAAAATCGACTCTGAAGACTTCAGTGAGTTATATGTCACCCCCTTTTTTTTTAATAAAGTATTGGACCTAATAAATTAAGTGTATTTTAAATCACAAGACATTTTCTGTTAAAGCACTTCTTTTCTAAATATTAATTATTTTCAATCTTATATCTCGCTTATGGTTAGTCCTACATAAAAAATGCAAATAACTATTTTGTAGGAAATTTTATCAGCTTGAATTTTAGTAAAAAGATAAAAATTGATAGGAGTAACTGTTTTCGAGATATGAGCAAGAAACCAAAACACTGTTACCTTAATTAAGCGTTTGCATATAAGAAAATTTAGTACTATTAGTATTATTATTATTAATGTTATTGTTATTAATATGACGATTAAAGACAACTTTGAAACCTTTAGTGACTTTTATGTCTTCTTCTTTTTCCTCTACTAAAGTGTTAGACACAATTAAATTAGTTTAATTTCAGTTTTTCAAACATTTTATTTTAAAGCAAATTTTTGTTAAATATTATTTATATCCAACTCTATAACTCGCTTATGGTTGGTCCTACAAAAAAAATGCAAATAACTATTTTGTAGGAAATTTTATCAGCTTTAATTTTGACAGAAAGATAAAAATTGATAGGAGTTACTGTTTTCGAGATATAAGCAAAAAACCAATAAGAAAACTGTGACTGTTACTGAACAAAAATGTAATTCAGTTTTCAATGTTTGAGACGAAGACGAAACTGCAGCATTTAAAAACGACTCTGAAGATTTCAGTGACTTTTATGTCACTTTCTTTTTCTTCTAATAAAGTATTGGACCCAATAAATTAAGTGTATTTTAAATCACAAGACATTTTCTGTTAAAGCACTTTTTTTTTAAATATTAATTATTTTCAATCATATATCTCGCTTATGGTTAGTCCTACATGAAAAATGCAAATAAGTATTTTGTAGGAAATTTTATCAGCTTGAATTTTAGTAAAAAGATAAAAATTGATAGGAGTAACTGTTTTCGAGATATAAGCAAGAAACCAAAACACTGTTACCTTAATTAAGCGTTTGCATATAAGCAAATTTAGTACTATTAGTATTATTATTATTAATGTTATTGTTATTAATATGACAACTAAAGACAACTCTGAAACCTTTAGTGACTTTTATGTCTTTTCCTTTTTCCTCTACTAAAGTGTTAGACACAATTAAATTAGTTTAATTTCAGTTTTTCAAACATTTTATTTTAAAGCAAATTTTTGTTAAATATTATTTATATCCAACTCTATAACTCGCTTATGGTTGGTCCTACAAGAAAAATGCAAATAACTATTTTGTAGGAAATTTTATCAGCTTTAATTTTGAAAAAAAGAGAAAAATTCATAGGAGTAACTGTTTTCGAGATATAAGCAAGAAACCATAAAACTGTTACCTTAATAAAGCGCTTGCATATAAGCAGATTTAGTACTATTAGTATTATTATTATTAATGTTATTGTTATTAATATGACGACTAAAAACGATTCTGAAGACTTTGGTGACTTTTATGTCTTTTTCTTTTTTCTCTACTAAAGTGTTAGACACAATTAATTTAGTTTAATTTCAGTATTTCAAACATTTTATTTTTAAGCAAGTTTTTGTTAAATATTATTTATATCCAACTTTATAACTCGCTTATGGTTGGTCCTACAAGAAAAATGCAAATAACTATTTTGTAGGAAATGTTATCAGCTTTAATTTTGAAAGAAAGATAAAAATTGATAGGAGTAACAGTTTTCGAGATATAAGCAAAAAACCAAAGTAAAAACTGTTACCGTTTCAGAACAAAAATGTAATTCAGTTTTCAATGTTTGAGACGAAGACGAAAATGCAGCATTTAAAATCGACTCTGAAGACTTCAGTGACTTATATGTCACCCCCTTTTTTTCTAATAAAGTATTGGACCTAATAAATTAAGTGTATTTTAAATCACAAGACATTTTCTGTTAAAGCACTTCTTTTTTAAATATTAATTATTTTCAATCTTATATCTCGCTTATGGTTAGTCCTACATAAAAAATGCAAATAATTATTTTGTAGGAAATTTTATCAGCTTGAATTTTAGTAAAAAGATAAAAATTGATAGGAGTAACTGTTTTCGAGATATGAGCAAGAAACCAAAACACTGTTACCATAATTAAGCGTTTGCTTATAAGCAAATTTAGTACTATTAGTATTATTATTATTAATGTTATTGTTATTAATATGACGATTAAAGACAACTTTGAAACCTTTAGTGACTTTTATGTCTTTTTCTTTTTTCTCTACTAAAGTGTTAGACACAATTAAATTAGTTTAATTTCAGTTTTTCAAACATTTTATTTTAAAGCAAATTTTTGTTAAATATTATTTATATCCAACTCTATAACTCGCTTATGGTTGGTCCTACAAGAAAAATGCAAATAACTATTTTGTAGGAAATTTTATCAGCTTTAATTTTGAAAAAAAGATAAAAATTGATTGGAGTAACTGTTTTCGAGATATAAGCAAAAAACCAATAAGAAAACTGTGACTGTTACTGAACAAAAATGTAATTCAGTTTTCAATGTTTGAGACGAAGACGAAACTGCAGCATTTAAAAACGACTCTGAAGACTTCAGTGACTTTTATGTCACTTTCTTTTTCTTCTAATAAAGTATTAGACCCAATAAATTAAGTGTATTTTAAATCACAAGACATTTTCTGTTAAAGCACCTTTTTTTTAAATATTAATTATTTTCAATCATATATCTCGCTTATGGTTAGTCTTACGTGAAAAATGCAAATAACTATTTTGTAGGAAATTTTATCAGCATTAATTCAAGTAGAAAGATAAAAATTGATAGGAGTAACTGTTTTCGAGATATAAGCAAGAAACCAAAAAACTGTTACCTTAATAAAGCGCTTTCATATAAGCAAATTTAGTACTATTAGTATTATTATTATTAATGTTATTGTTACTAATATGACGACTAAAAACGATTCTGAAGACTTTGGTGACTTTTATGTCTTCTCCTTTTTCCTGTACTAAAGTGTTAGACTCAATTAATTTAGTTTAATTTCGGTTTTTCAAACATTTTATTTTAAAGCAAATTTTTGTTAAATATTATTTATATCCAACTCTATAACTCGCTTATGGTTGGTCCTACAAGAAAAATGCAAATAACTATTTTGTAGGAAGCTTTATCAGCTTTAATTTTAAAAGAAAGATAAAAATTGATAGGAGTAACTGTTTTCGAGATATAAGCAAAAAACCAATAAGAAAACTGTAACAGTTACTGAACAAAAATGTAATTCAGTTTTCAATGTTTGAGACGAAGACGAAAATGCAGCATTTACAAACGACTCTAAAGACTTCAGTGACCTTTCTGTCACCTCTTTTTTCTTCTAATAAAGTATTGGACCCAATAAATTAAGTGTATTTTAAATCACAAGACATTTTCTGTTGAAGCACTTTTTTTTAAATTGTAATTATTTTCAAACTTATATCTCGCTTATGGTTAGTCCTACACTAAAAATGCAATTAACTATTTTGTAGGAAATTTTATCAGCTTTAATTTTAGTAAAAAGATAAAAATTGATAGGAGTAACTGTTTTCGAGATATAAGCAAGAAACCAAAAAATTGTTACCTGAATTAAGCGTTTGCATGTAAGCAAATTTAGTACTATTAGTATTATTATTATTAATGTTATTGTTATTAATATGACGATTAAAAACGATTCTGAAGACTTTGGTGACTTTTATGTCTTTTTCTTTTTTCTCTACTAAAGTGTTAGACACAATTAATTTAGTTTAATTTTAGTATTTCAAACATTTTATTTTAAAGCAAGTTTTTGTTAAATATTATTTGCAAATAACTATTTTGTAGGAAATTTTATCAGCTTTAATTTTGAAAAAAAGATAAAAATTGATAGGAGTAACTGTTTTCGAGGTATAAGCAAGAAACCAAAAAAATGTTACCTTAATAAAGCGCTTGCATATAAGCAAATTTAGTACTATTAGTATTATTATTATTAATGTTATTGTTATTAATATGACGATTAAAGACAACTTTGAAACCTTTAGTGACTTTTATGTCTTCTTCTTTTTCCTCTACTAAAGTGTTAGACACAATTAAATTAGTTTAATTTCAGTTTTTCAAACATTTTATTTTAAAGCAAATTTTTGTTAAATATTATTTATATCCAACTCTATAACTCGCTTATGGTTGGTCCTACAAGAAAAATGCAAATAACTATTTTGTAGGAAATTTTATCAGCTTTAATTTTGACAAAAAGATAAAAATTGATAGGAGTAACTGTTTTCGAGATATAAGCAAAAAACCAATAAGAAAACTGTGACTGTTACTGAACAAAAATGTAATTCAGTTTTCAATGTTTGAGACGAAGACGAAACTGCAGCACTTAAAAACGACTCTGAAGACTTCAGTGACTTTTATGTCACTTTCTTTTTCTTCTAATAAAGTATTAGACCCAATAAATTAAGTGTATTTTAAATCACAAGACATTTTCTGTTAAAGCACTTTTTTTTTAAATATTAATTATTTTCAATCATATATCTCGCTTATGGTTAGTCTTACGTGAAAAATGCAAATAACTATTTTGTAGGAAATTTTATCAGCATTAATTCAAGTAGAAAGATAAAAATTGATAGGAGTAACTGTTTTCGAGATATAAGCAAGAAACCAAAAAACTGTTACCTTAATAAAGCGCTTGCATATAAGCAAATTTAGTACTATTAGTATTATTATTATTAATGTTATTGTTATTAATATGACGATTAAAAACGATTCTGAAGACTTTGGTGACTTTTATGTCTTTTTCTTTTTTCTCTACTAAAGTGTTAGACACAATTAATTTAGTTTAATTTTAGTATTTCAAACATTTAATTTTTAAGCAAGTTTTTGTTAAATATTATTTATATCCAACTTTATAACTCGCTTATGGTTGGTCCTACAAGAAAAATGCAAATAACTATTTTGTAGGAAATTTTATCAGCTTTAATTTTAGTAAAAAGATAAAAATTGATAGGAGTAATTGTTTTCAAGATATAAGCAAGAAACCAAAAAACTGTTACCTTAATAAAGCGCTTGCATATAAGCAGATTTAGTACTATTAGTATTATTATTATTAATGTTATTGTTATTAATATGACGATTAAAGACGACTCTGAAATCTTTAGTGACTTTTATGTCTTCTTCTTTTTCCTCTACTAAAGTGTTAGACACAATTAATTTAGTTTAATTTCTGTATTTCAAACATTTTATTTTAAAGCAAATTTTTGTTAAATATTATTTAATTCCATCTCTATAACTCGCTTATGCTTGGTCCTACAAGAAAAATGCAAATAACTATTTTGTAGGAAATTTTATCAGCTTTAATTTTAGTAAAAAGATAAAAATTGATAGGAGTAACTGTTTTCGAGATATAAGCAAGAAACCAAAAAACTGTTACCTTAATAAAGCGCTTGCATATAAGCAGATTTAGTACTATTAGTATTATTATTATTAATGTTATTGTTATTAATATGACGACTAAAAACAATTCTGAAGACTTTGGTGACTTTTATGTCTTTTTCTTTTTTCTCTACTAAAGTGTTAGTCACAATTAATTTAGTTCAATTTCAGTATTTCAAACATATTATTTTTAAGCAAGTTTTTGTTAAATATTATTTATATCCAACTTTATAACTCGCTTATGGTTGGTCCTACAAAAGAAATGCAAATAACTATTTTGTAGGAAATGTTATCCGCTTTAATTTTGAAAGAAAGATAAAAATTGATAGGAGTAACTGTTTTCGAGATATAAGCAAAAAACCAAAGTAAAAACTGTTACCGTTTCAGAACAAAAATGTAATTCAGTTTTCAATGTTTGAGACGAAGACGAAAATGCAGCATTTAAAAACGACTCTGAAGACTTCAGTGACTTATATGTCACCCCCTTTTTTTCTAATAAAGTATTGGACCTAATAAATTAAGTGTATTTTAAATCACAAGACATTTTCTGTTAAAGCACTTCTTTTTTAAAATATTAATTATTTTCAATCTTATATCTCGCTTATGGTTAGTCCTACATAAAAAATGCAAATAACTATTTTGTAGGAAATTTTATCAGCTTGAATTTTAGTAAAAAGATGAAAATTGATAGGAGTAATTTTTTTCGAGATATAAGCAAGAAACCAAAACACTGTTACCTTAATTAAGCGTTTGCATATAAGCAAATTTAGTACTATTGGTATTATTATTATTAATGTTATTGTTATTAATATGACGATTAAAGACGACTCTGAAATCTTTAGTGACTTTTATGTCTTCTTCTTTTTCCTCTACTAAAGTGTTAGACACAATTAATTTAGTTTAATTTCAGTATTTCAAACATTTTAGTTTAAAGCAAATTTTTGTTAAATATTATTTAAATCCATCTCTATAACTCGCTTATGCTTGGTCCTACAAGAAAAATGCAAATAACTATTTTGTAGGAAATTTTATCAGCTTTAATTTTAGTAAAAAGATAAAAATTGATAGGAGTAACTGTTTTCGAGATATAAGCAAGAAACCAAAAAACTGTTAACTTAATTAAGCGTTTGCATATAAGCAAATTTAGTACTATTAGTATTATTATTATTAATGTTATTGGTATTAATATGACGATTAAAGACGACTCTGAAATCTTTAGTGACTTTTATGTCTTCTTCTTTTTCCTCTACTAAAGTGTTAGACGCAATTAATTTAGTTTAATTTCAGTGTTTCAAACATTTTATTTTAAAGCAAATTTTTGTTAAATATTATTTAAATCCATCTCTATAACTCGCTTATGCTTGGTCCTACAAGAAAAATGCAAATAACTATTTTGTAGGAAATTTTATCAGCTTTAATTTTAGTAAAAAGATAAAAATTGATAGGAGTAACTGTTTTGAGATATAAGCAAGAAACCAAAAAACTGTTACCTTAATAAAGGTCCTGCATATAAGCAGATTTAGTACTATTAGTATTATAATTATTAATGTTATTGTTATTAATATGACGACTAAAAACGATTCTGAAGACTTTGGTGACTTTTATGTCTTTTTCTTTTTTCTCTACTAAAGTGTTAGACACAATTAATTTAGTTTAATTTCAGTATTTCAAACATATTATTTTTAAGCAAGTTTTTGTTAAATATTATTTATATCCAACTTTATAACTCGCTTATGGTTGGTCCTACAAGAGAAATGCAAATAACTATTTTGTAGGAAATGTTATCAGCTTTAATTTTGAATGAAAGATAAAAATTGATAGGAGTAACTGTTTTCGAGATATAAGCAAAAAACCAAAGTAAAAACTGTTACCGTTTCAGAACAAAAATGTAATTCAGTTTTCAATGTTTGAGACGAAGACGAAAATGCAGCATTTAAAATCGACTCTGAAGACTTCAGTGACTTATATGTCACCCCCTTTTTTTTCTAATAAAGTATTGGACCTAATAAATTAAGTGTATTTTAAATCACAAGACATTTTCTGTTAAAGCACTTCTTTTTTAAATATTAATTATTTTCAATCTTATATCTCGCTTATGGTTAGTCCTACATAAAAAATGCAAATAACTATTTTGTAGGAAATTTTATCAGCTTGAATTTTAGTAAAAAGATAAAAATTGATAGGTGTAACTGTTTTCGAGATATAAGCAAGAAACCAAAAAACTGTTACCTTAATAAAGCGCTTGCATATAAGCAGATTTAGTACTATTAGTATTATAATTATTAATGTTATTGTTATTAATATGACGACTAAAAACGATTCTGAAGACTTTGGTGACTTTTATGTCTTTTTCTTTTTTCTCTACTAAAGTGTTAGACACAATTAATTTAGTTTAATTTCAGTATTTCAAACATATTATTTTTAAGCAAGTTTTTGTTAAATATTATTTATATCCAACTTTATAACTCGCTTATGGTTGGTCCTACAAGAGAAATGCAAATAACTATTTTGTAGGAAATGTTATCAGCTTTAATTTTGAATGAAAGATAAAAATTGATAGGAGTAACTGTTTTCGAGATATAAGCAAAAAACCAAAGTAAAAACTGTTACCGTTTCAGAACAAAAATGTAATTCAGTTTTCAATGTTTGAGACGAAGACGAAAATGCAGCATTTAAAATCGACTCTGAAGACTTCAGTGACTTATATGTCACCCCCTTTTTTTTCTAATAAAGTATTGGACCTAATAAATTAAGTGTATTTTAAATCACAAGACATTTTCTGTTAAAGCACTTCTTTTTTAAATATTAATTATTTTCAATCTTATATCTCGCTTATGGTTAGTCCTACATAAAAAATGCAAATAACTATTTTGTAGGAAATTTTATCAGCTTGAATTTTAGTAAAAAGATAAAAATTGATAGGTGTAACTGTTTTCGAGATATAAGCAAGAAACCAAAACACTGTTACTTTAATTAAGCGTTTGCATATAAGCAAATTTAGTACTATTGGTATTATTATTATTAATGTTATTGTTATTAATATGACGATTAAAGACGACTCTGAAATCTTTAGTGACTTTTATGTCTACTTCTTTTTCCTCTACTAAAGTGTTAGACACAATTAATTTAGTTTAATTTCAGTATTTCAAACATTTTATTTTAAAGCAAATTTTTGTTAAATATTATTTAAATCCATCTCTATGACTCGCTTATGCTTGGTCCTACAAGAAAAATGCAAATAACTATTTTGTAGGAAATTTTATCAGCTTTAATTTTAGTAAAAAGATAAAAATTGATAGGAGTAACTGTTTTCGAGATATAAGCAAGAAACCAAAAAACTGTTACCTTAATAAAGCGCTTGCATATAAGCAGATTTAGTACTATTAGTATTATTATTATTAATGTTATTGTTATTAATATGACGATTAAAGACGACTCTGAAATCTTTAGTGACTTTTATGTCTTCTTCTTTTTCCTCTACTAAAGTGTTAGACACAATTAATTTAGTTTAATTTCAGTATTTCAAACATTTTATTTTTAAGCAAGTTTTTGTTAAATATTATTTATATCTAACTTTATAACTCGCTTATGGTTGGTCCTACAAGAGAAATGCAAATAACTATTTTGTAGGAAATGTTATCAGCTTTAATTTTGAAAGAAAGATAAAAATTGATAGGAGCAACTGTTTTCGAGATATAAGCAAAAAACCAAAGTAAAAACTGTTACCGTTTCAGAACAAAAATGTAATTCAGTTTTCAATGTTTGAGACGAAGACGAAAATGCAGCATTTAAAATCGACTCTGAAGACTTCAGTGACTTATATGTCACCCCCTTTTTTTTCTAATAAAGTATTGGACCTAATAAATTAAGTGTATTTTAAATCACAAGACATTTTCTGTTAAAGCACTTCTTTTTTAAATATTAATTATTTTCAATCTTATATCTCGCTTATGGTTAGTCCTACATAAAAAATGCAAATAACTATTTTGTAGGAAATTTTATCAGCTTGAATTTTAGTAAAAAGATAAAAATTGATAGGTGTAACTGTTTTCGAGATATAAGCAAGAAACCAAAACACTGTTACTTTAATTAAGCGTTTGCATATAAGCAAATTTAGTACTATTGGTATTATTATTATTAATGTTATTGTTATTAATATGACGATTAAAGACGACTCTGAAATCTTTAGTGACTTTTATGTCTACTTCTTTTTCCTCTACTAAAGTGTTAGACACAATTAATTTAGTTTAATTTCAGTATTTCAAACATTTTATTTTAAAGCAAATTTTTGTTAAATATTATTTAAATCCATCTCTATGACTCGCTTATGCTTGGTCCTACAAGAAAAATGCAAATAACTATTTTGTAGGAAATTTTATCAGCTTTAATTTTAGTAAAAAGATAAAAATTGATAGGAGTAACTGTTTTCGAGATATAAGCAAGAAACCAAAAAACTGTTACCTTAATAAAGCGCTTGCATATAAGCAGATTTAGTACTATTAGTATTATTATTATTAATGTTATTGTTATTAATATGACGATTAAAGACGACTCTGAAATCTTTAGTGACTTTTATGTCTTCTTCTTTTTCCTCTACTAAAGTGTTAGACACAATTAATTTAGTTTAATTTCAGTATTTCAAACATTTTATTTTTAAGCAAGTTTTTGTTAAATATTATTTATATCTAACTTTATAACTCGCTTATGGTTGGTCCTACAAGAGAAATGCAAATAACTATTTTGTAGGAAATGTTATCAGCTTTAATTTTGAAAGAAAGATAAAAATTGATAGGAGCAACTGTTTTCGAGATATAAGCAAAAAACCAAAGTAAAAACTGTTACCGTTTCAGAACAAAAATGTAATTTACTTTTCAATGTTTGAGACGAAGACGAAAATGCTGCATTTAAAATCGACTCTAAAGACTTCAGTGACTTATATGTCACCCCCTTTTTTTTCTAATAAAGTATTGGACCTAATAAATTAAGTGTATTTTAAATCACAAGACATTTTCTGTTAAAGCACTTCTTTTTTAAATATTAATTATTTTCTATCTTATATCTCGCTTATGGTTAGTCCTACATAAAAAATGCAAATAACTATTTTGTAGGAAATTTTATCAGCTTGAATTTTAGTAAAAAGATAAAAAATGATAGGAGTAGCTGTTTTCGAGATATAAGCAAGAAACCAAAACACTGTAACCTTAATTAAGCGTTTGCATATAAGCAAATTTAGTACTATTGGTATTATTATTATTAATGTTATTGTTATTAATATGACGATTAAAGACAACTTTGAAACCTTTAGTGACTTTTATGTCTTTTTCTTTTTCCTCTACTAAAGTGTTAGACTCAATTAATTTAGTTTAATTTCGGTTTTTCAAACATTTTATTTTAAAGCAAATTTTTGTTAAATATTATTTATATCCAACACTATATCTCGCTTATGGTTAGTCCGACATGAAAAATGCAAATAACTATTTTGCAGAATATTTTATCAGCTTTAATTTTGAAAGAAAGACAAAAATTCATAGGAGTAACTGTTTTCGAGATATAAGCAAGAAACCAAAAAACTGTTACTTTAATAAAGCGCTTGCATATAAGCAGATTTTGTACTATTAGTATTATTATTATTAATGTTATTGTTATTAATATGACGACTAAAAACGATTCTGAAGACTTTGGTGACTTTTATGTCTTTTTCTTTTTTCTCTACTAAAGTGTTAGACACAATTAATTTAGTTTAATTTCACTATTTCAAACATTTTATTTTTAAGCAAGTTTTTGTTAAATATTATTTATATCCAACTTTATAACTCGCTTATGGTTGGTCCTACAAGAAAAATGCAAATAACTATTTTGTAAGAAATGTTATCAGCTTTAATTTTGAAAGAAAGATAAAAATTGATAGGAGTAACTGTTTTCGAGATATAAGCAAAAAACCAAAGTAAAAACTGTTACCGTTTCAGAACAAAAATGTAACTCAGTTTTCAATGTTTGAGACGAAGACGAAAATGCAGCATTTAAAATCGACTCTGAAGATTTCAGTGACTTATGTCACCCCCTTTTTTTTCTAATAAAGTATTGGACCTAATAAATTAAGTGTATTTTAAATCACAAGACATTTTATGTTAAAGCACTTCTTTTTTAAATATTAATTATTTTCAATCTTATATCTTGCTTATGGTTAGTCCTACATAAAAAATGCAAATAACTATTTTCTAGGAAATTTTATCAGCTTGAATTTTAGTAAAAAAATAAAAATTGATAGGAGTAACTGTTTTCGAGATATGAGCAAGAAACCAAAACACTGTTACCTTAATTAAGCGTTTGCATATAAGCAAATTTAGTACTATTAGTATTATTATTATTAATGTTATTGTTATTAATATGACGATTAAAGACAACTTTAAAACCTTTAGTGACTTTTATGTCTTCTTCTTTTTCCTCTACTAAAGTGTTAGACACAATTAAATTAGTTTAATTTCAGTTTTTCAAACATTTTATTTTAAAGCAAATTTTTGTTAAATATTATATTAACTCGCTTATGGTTGGTCCTACAAGAAAAATGCAAATAACTATTTTGTAGGAAATTTTATCAGCTTTAATTTTGAAAGAAAGATAAAAATTGATAGGAGTAACTGTTTTCGAGATATAAGCAAGAAACCAATAAGAAAACTGTGACTGTTACTGAACAAAAATGTAATTCGGTTTTCAATGTTTGAGACGAAGACGAAACTGCAGCATTTAAAAACGACTCTGAAAACTTCAGTGACTTTTATGTCACTTCCTTTTTCTTCTAATAAAGTATTGGACCCAATAAATTAAGTGTATTTTAAATCACAAGACATTTTCTGTTAAAGCACTTTTTTTTTAAATATTAATTATTTTCAATCATATATCTCGCTTATGGTTAGTCCTACATGAAAAATGCAAATAACTATTTTGTAGGAAATGTTATCAGCTTTAATTTTGAAGGAAAGATAAAAATTGATAGGAGTAACTGTTTTCGAGATATAAGCAAAAAACCAAAGTAAAAACTGTTACCGTTTCAGAACAAAAATGTAATTCAGTTTTCAATGTTTGAGACGAAGACGAAAATGCAGCATTTAAAATCGACTCTGAAGACTTCAGTGACTTATATGTCACCCCCTTTTTTTTTAATAAAGTATTGGACCTAATAAATTAAGTGTATTTGTTGTGTAACTGTTTTCGAGATATAAGCAAGAAACCAAAAAACTGTTACCTTAATTAAGCGTTTGCATATAAGCAAATTTAGTACTATTAGTATTATTATTATTAATGTTAATGTTATTAATATGACGACTAAAGACGACTCTGAAACATTTAGTGACTTTTATGTCTTCTCCTTTTTCCTCTACTAAAGTGTTAGACACAATTAATTTAGTTTAATTCAAGTTTTTCAAGCATTTTATTTTAAAGCAAATTTTTGTTAAATATTATTTATATCCAACTCTATAACTCGTTTATGCTTGGTCCTACAAGAAAAATGTAAATAACTATTTTGTTGGATATTTTATCAGCTTTAATTTTGAAAAAAAGATAAAATTGGTAGGAGTAACTGTTTTCGAGATATAAGCAAAAAACCAATAAGAAAACTGTAACTGTTACTGAACAAAAATGTAATTCAGTTTTCAATGTTTGAGACGAAGACAAAAATGCAGCATTTAAAAACGACTCTGAAGAATTCAGTGACTTTCATGTCACCTCTTTTTCTTCTAATACAGTATTGGACCCAATAAATTAAGTGTATTTTATAAATCACAAAACATTTTCTGTTAAACCACTTTTTTTTAATTATTAATTATTTTCAAACTTATATCTCGCTTATGGTTAGTTCTACATGAAAAATGCAAATAAGTATTTTGTAGGAAATTTTATCACCTTAATTTTAGTGAAAAAGTAAAAATTGATAGGAGTAACTGTTTTCGAGATATAAGCAAAAAACAAAAAAACTGTTACCTTAATTAAGCGCTTGCATATAAGCAAATTTAGTACTACAAGTATTGTTATTATAAATTTTATTGTTATTAATATGACGACTAAAGACAACTCTTAAGACTTTAGTGACTTTTATGTCTCCTCCTTTTTTCTCTACTAAAGTGTTAGACACACTTAATTTAGTTTAATTTCAGTTTTTCAAACATTTTATTTTAAAGCAAATTTTTGTTAAATATTATTTAAATCCATCTCTATAACTCGCTTATGCTTGGTCCTACAAGAAAAATGCAAATAACTATTTTGTAGGAAATTTTATCAGCTTTAATTTTAGTAAAAAGATAAAAATTGATAGGAGTAACTATTTTGAGATATAAGCAAGAAACCAAAAAACTGTTACCTTAATAAAGCGTTTGCATATAAGCAGATTTAGTACAATTAGTATTATTATTATTAATGTTATTGTTATTAATATGACGACTAAAAACGATTCTGAAGACTTTGGTGACTTTTATGTCTTTTTCTTTTTTCTCTACTAAAGTGTTAGACACAATTAATTTAGTTTAATTTCAGTATTTCAAACATATTATTTTTAAGCAAGTTTTTGTTAAATATTATTTATATCCAACTTTATAACTCGCTTATGGTTGGTCCTACAAGAGAAATGCAAATAACTATTTTGTAGGAAATGTTATCAGCTTTAATTTTGAATGAAAGATAAAAATTGATAGGAGTAACTGTTTTCGAGATATAAGCAAAAAACCAAAGTAAAAACTGTTACCGTTTCAGAACAAAAATGTAATTCAGTTTTCAATGTTTGAGACGAAGACGAAAATGCAGCATTTAAAATCGACTCTGAAGACTTCAGTGACTTATATGTCACCCCCTTTTTTTTCTAATAAAGTATTGGACCTAATAAATTAAGTGTATTTTAAATCACAAGACATTTTCTGTTAAAGCACTTCTTTTTTAAATATTAATTATTTTCAATCTTATATCTCGCTTATGGTTAGTCCTACATAAAAAATGCAAATAACTATTTTGTAGGAAATTTTATCAGCTTGAATTTTAGTAAAAGGATAAAAATTGATAGGTGTAACTGTTTTCGAGATATAAGCAAGAAACCAAAAAACTGTTACCTTAATAAAGCGCTTGCATATAAGCAGATTTAGTACTATTAGTATTATAATTATTAATGTTATTGTTATTAATATGACGACTAAAAACGATTCTGAAGACTTTGGTGACTTTTATGTCTTTTTCTTTTTTCTCTACTAAAGTGTTAGACACAATTAATTTAGTTTAATTTCAGTATTTCAAACATATTATTTTTAAGCAAGTTTTTGTTAAATATTATTTATATCCAACTTTATAACTCGCTTATGGTTGGTCCTACAAGAGAAATGCAAATAACTATTTTGTAGGAAATGTTATCAGCTTTAATTTTGAATGAAAGATAAAAATTGATAGGAGTAACTGTTTTCGAGATATAAGCAAAAAACCAAAGTAAAAACTGTTACCGTTTCAGAACAAAAATGTAATTCAGTTTTCAATGTTTGAGACGAAGACGAAAATGCAGCATTTAAAATCGACTCTGAAGACTTCAGTGACTTATATGTCACCCCCTTTTTTTTCTAATAAAGTATTGGACCTAATAAATTAAGTGTATTTTAAATCACAAGACATTTTCTGTTAAAGCACTTCTTTTTTAAATATTAATTATTTTCAATCTTATATCTCGCTTATGGTTAGTCCTACATAAAAAATGCAAATAACTATTTTGTAGGAAATTTTATCAGCTTGAATTTTAGTAAAAAGATAAAAATTGATAGGTGTAACTG
This sequence comes from Tribolium castaneum, assembly GCF_031307605.1. Lineage (NCBI taxonomy): Eukaryota > Metazoa > Arthropoda > Insecta > Coleoptera > Tenebrionidae > Tribolium > Tribolium castaneum. The sequence continues at coordinate 2,060,228 of NC_087401.1, read as the reverse complement.
TTTTCGAGATATAAGCAAGAAACCAAAACACTGTTACCTTAATTAAGCGTTTGCATATAAGCAAATTTAGTACTATTGGTATTATTATTATTAATGTTATTGTTATTAATATGACGATTAAAGACGACTCTGAAATCTTTAGTGACTTTTATGTCTTCTTCTTTTTCCTCTACTAAAGTGTTAGACACAATTAATTTAGTTTAATTTCAGTATTTCAAACATTTTATTTTAAAGCAAATTTTTGTTAAATATTATTTAAATCCATCTCTATGACTCGCTTATGCTTGGTCCTACAAGAAAAATGCAAATAACTATTTTGTAGGAAATTTTATCAGCTTTAATTTTAGTAAAAAGATAAAAATTGATAGGAGTAACTGTTTTCGAGATATAAGCAAGAAACCAAAAAACTGTTACCTTAATAAAGCGCTTGCATATAAGCAGATTTAGTACTATTAGTATTATTATTATTAATGTTATTGTTATTAATATGACGATTAAAGACGACTCTGAAATCTTTAGTGACTTTTATGTCTTCTTCTTTTTCCTCTACTAAAGTGTTAGACACAATTAATTTAGTTTAATTTCAGTATTTCAAACATTTTATTTTTAAGCAAGTTTTTGTTAAATATTATTTATATCTAACTTTATAACTCGCTTATGGTTGGTCCTACAAGAGAAATGCAAATAACTATTTTGTAGGAAATGTTATCAGCTTTAATTTTGAAAGAAAGATAAAAATTGATAGGAGCAACTGTTTTCGAGATATAAGCAAAAAACCAAAGTAAAAACTGTTACCGTTTCAGAACAAAAATGTAATTTACTTTTCAATGTTTGAGACGAAGACGAAAATGCAGCATTTAAAATCGACTCTAAAGACTTCAGTGACTTATATGTCACCCCCTTTTTTTTCTAATAAAGTATTGGACCTAATAAATTAAGTGAATTTTAAATCACAAGACATTTTCTGTTAAAGCACTTCTTTTTTAAATATTAATTATTTTCCATCTTATATCTCGCTTATGGTTAGTCCTACATAAAAAATGCAAATAACTATTTTGTAGGAAATTTTATCAGCTTGAATTTTAGTAAAAAGATAAAAAATGATAGGAGTAGCTGTTTTCGAGATATAAGCAAGAAACCAAAACACTGTTACCTTAATTAAGCGTTTGCATATAAGCAAATTTAGTACTATTGGTATTATTATTATTAATGTTATTGTTATTAATATGACGATTAAAGACAACTTTGAAACCTTTAGTGACTTTTATGTCTTTTTCTTTTTCCTCTACTAAAGTGTTAGACTCAATTAATTTAGTTTAATTTCGGTTTTTCAAACATTTTATTTTAAAGCAAATTTTTGTTAAATATTATTTATATCCAACACTATATCTCGCTTATGGTTAGTCCTACATGAAAAATGCAAATAACTATTTTGCAGAATATTTTATCAGCTTTAATTTTGAAAGAAAGACAAAAATTCATAGGAGTAACTGTTTTCGAGATATAAGCAAGAAACCAAAAAACTGTTACTTTAATAAAGCGCTTGCATATAAGCAGATTTAGTACTATTATTATTATTATTATTATTAATGTTATTGTTATTAATATGACGACTAAAAACGATTCTGAAGACTTTGGTGACTTTTATGTCTTTTTCTTTTTTCTCTACTAAAGTGTTAGACACAATTAATTTAGTTTAATTTCACTATTTCAAACATTTTATTTTTAAGCAAGTTTTTGTTAAATATTGTTTATATCCAACTTTATAACTCGCTTATGGTTGGTCCTACAAGAAAAATGCAAATAACTATTTTGTAGGAAATGTTATCAGCTTTAATTTTGAAAGAAAGATAAAAATTGATAGGAGTAACTGTTTTCGAGATATAAGCAAAAAACCAAAGTAAAAACTGTTACCGTTTCAGAACAAAAATGTAATTCAGTTTTCAATGTTTGAGACGAAGACGAAAATGCAGCATTTAAAATCGACTCTGAAGATTTCAGTGACTTATATGTCACCCCCTTTTTTTTCTAATAAAGTATTGGACCTAATAAATTAAGTGTATTTTAAATCACAAGACATTTTCTGTTAAAGCACTTCTTTTTTAAATATTAATTATTTTCAATCTTATATCTTGCTTATGGTTAGTCCTACATAAAAAATGCAAATAACTATTTTCTAGGAAATTTTATCAGCTTGAATTTTAGTAAAAAAATAAAAATTGATAGGAGTAACTGTTTTCGAGATATGAGCAAGAAACCAAAACACTGTTACCTTAATTAAGCGTTTGCATATAAGCAAATTTAGTACTATTAGTATTATTATTATTAATGTTATTGTTATTAATATGACGATTAAAGACAACTTTAAAACCTTTAGTGACTTTTATGTCTTCTTCTTTTTCCTCTACTAAAGTGTTAGACACAATTAAATTAGTTTAATTTCAGTTTTTCAAACATTTTATTTTAAAGCAAATTTTTGTTAAATATTATTTATATCCAACTCTATAACTCGCTTATGGTTGGTCCTACAAGAAAAATGCAAACAACTATTTTGTAGGAAATTTTATCAGCTTTAATTTTGAAAGAAAGATAAAAATTGATAGGAGTAACTGTTTTCGAGATATAAGCAAAAAACCAATAAGAAAACTGTGACTGTTACTGAACAAAAATGTAATTCGGTTTTCAATGTTTGAGACGAAGACGAAACTGCAGCATTTAAAAACGACTCTGAAAACTTCAGTGACTTTTATGTCACTTCCTTTTTCTTCTAATAAAGTATTGGACCCAATAAATTAAGTGTATTTTAAATCACAAGACATTTTCTGTTAAAGCACTTTTTTTTTAAATATTAATTATTTTCAATCATATATCTCGCTTATGGTTAGTCCTACATGAAAAATGCAAATTACTATTTTGTAGGAAATTTTATCAGCTTGAATTTTAGTAAAAAGATAAAAATTGATAGGAGTAACTGTTTTCGAGATATAAGCAAGAAACCAAAACACTGTTACCTTAATTAAGCGTTTGCATATAAGCAAATTTAGTACTATTAGTATTATTACTATTAATGTTATTGTTATTAATATGACAACTAAAGACAACTCTGAAACCTTTAGTGACTTTTATGTCTTTTCCTTTTTTCTCTACTAAAGTGTTAGACACAGTTAAATTAGTTTAATTTCAGTTTTTCAAACATTTTATTTTAAAGCAAATTTTTGTTAAATATTATTTATATCCAACTCTATAACTCGCTTATGGTTGGTCCTACAAGAAAAATGCAAATAACTATTTTGTAGAATATTTTATCAGCTTTAATTTTGAAAGAAAGGCAAAAATTCATAGGAGTAACTGTTTTCGAGATATAAGCAAGAAACCAAAAAACTGTTACCTTAATAAAGCGCTTGCATATAAGCAGATTTAGTACTATTAGTATTATTATTATTAATGTTATTGTTATTAATATGACGACTAAAAACGATTCTGAAGACTTTGGTGACTTTTATGTCTTTTTCTTTTTTCTCTACTAAAGTGTTAGACACAATTAATTTAGTTTAATTTCAGTATTTTAAATATTTTATTTTTAAGCAAGTTTTTGTTAAATATTATTTATATCCAACTTTATAACTCGCTTATGGTTGGTCCTACAAGAAAAATGCAAATAACTATTTTGTAGGAAATGTTATCAGCTTTAATTTTGAAGGAAAGATAAAAATTGATAGGAGTAACTGTTTTCGAGATATAAGCAAAAAACCAAAGTAAAAACTGTTACCGTTTCAGAACAAAAATGTAATTCAGTTTTCAATGTTTGAGACGAAGACGAAAATGCAGCATTTAAAATCGACTCTGAAGACTTCAGTGACTTATATGTCACCCCCTTTTTTTTTAATAAAGTATTGGACCTAATAAATTAAGTGTATTTGTTGTGTAACTGTTTTCGAGATATAAGCAAGAAACCAAAAAACTGTTACCTTAATTAAGCGTTTGCATATAAGCAAATTTAGTACTATTAGTATTATTATTATTAATGTTAATGTTATTAATATGACGACTAAAGACGACTCTGAAACATTTAGTGACTTTTATGTCTTCTCCTTTTTCCTCTACTAAAGTGTTAGACACAATTAATTTAGTTTAATTCAAGTTTTTCAAGCATTTTATTTTAAAGCAAATTTTTGTTAAATATTATTTATATCCAACTCTATAACTCGTTTATGCTTGGTCCTACAAGAAAAATGTAAATAACTATTTTGTTGGATATTTTATCAGCTTTAATTTTGAAAAAAAGATAAAATTTGATCGGAGTAACTGTTTTCGAGATATAACCAAAAAACCAATAAGAAAACTGTAACTGTTACTGAACAAAAATGTAATTCAGTTTTCAATGTTTGAGACGAAGACAAAAATGCAGCATTTAAAAACGACTCTGAAGACTTCAGTGACTTTCATGTCACCTCCTTTTTCTTCTAATACAGTATTGGACCCAATAAATTAAGTGTATTTTATAAATCACAAAACATTTTCTGTTAAACCACTTTTTTTTAATTATTAATTATTTTCAAACTTATATCTCGCTTATGGTTAGTTCTACATGAAAAATGCAAATAAGTATTTTGTAGGAAATTTTATCACCTTAATTTTAGTGAAAAAGTAAAAATTGATAGGAGTAACTGTTTTCGAGATATAAGCAAAAAACAAAAAAACTGTTACCTTAATTAAGCGCTTGCATATAAGCAAATTTAGTACTACAAGTATTGTTATTATAAATTTTATTGTTATTAATATGACGACTAAAGACAACTCTTAAGACTTTAGTGACTTTTATGTCTCCTCCTTTTTTCTCTACTAAAGTGTTAGACACACTTAATTTAGTTTAATTTCAGTTTTTCAAACATTTTATTTTAAAGCAAATTTTTGTTAAATATTATTTAAATCCATCTCTATAACTCGCTTATGCTTGGTCCTACAAGAAAAATGCAAATAACTATTTTGTAGGAAATTTTATCAGCTTTAATTTTAGTAAAAAGATAAAAATTGATAGGAGTAACTGTTTTGAGATATAAGCAAGAAACCAAAAAACTGTTACCTTAATAAAGCGCTTGCATATAAGCAGATTTAGTACTATTAGTATTATTATTATTAATGTTATTGTTATTAATATGACGACTAAAAACGATTCTGAAGACTTTGGTGACTTTTATGTCTTTTTCTTTTTTCTCTACTAAAGTGTTAGACACAATTAATTTAGTTTAATTTCAGTATTTCAAACATATTATTTTTTAGCAAGTTTTTGTTAAATATTATTTATATCCAACTTTATAACTCGCTTATGGTTGGTCCTACAAGGGAAATGCAAATAACTATTTTGTAGGAAATGTTATCAGCTGTAATTTTGAATGAAAGATAAAAATTGATAGGAGTAACTGTTTTCGAGATATAAGCAAAAAACCAAAGTAAAAACTGTTACCGTTTCAGAACAAAAATGTAATTCAGTTTTCAATGTTTGAGACGAAGACGAAAATGCAGCATTTAAAATCGACTCTGAAGACTTCAGTGACTTATATGTCACCCCCTTTTTTTTCTAATAAAGTATTGGACCTAATAAATTAAGTGTATTTTAAATCACAAAACATTTTCTGTTAAAGCACTTCTTTTTTAAATATTAATTATTTTCAATCTTATATCTCGCTTATGGTTAGTCCTACATAAAAAATGCAAATAACTATTTTGTAGGAAATTTTATCAGCTTGAATTTTAGTAAAAAGATAAAAATTTATAGGTGTAACTGTTTTCGAGATATAAGCAAGAAACCAAAACACTGTTACCTTAATTAAGCGTTTGCATATAAGCAAATTTAGTACTATTGGTATTATTATTATTAATGTTATTGTTATTAATATGACGATTAAAGACGACTCTGAAATCTTTAGTGACTTTTATGTCTTCTTCTTTTTCCTCTACTAAAGTGTTAGACACAAATAATTTAGTTTAATTTCAGTATTTCAAACATTTTATTTTAAAGCAAATTTTTGTTAAATATTATTTAAATCCATCTCTATGACTCGCTTATGCTTGGTCCTACAAGAAAAATGTAAATAACTATTTTGTAGGAAATTTTATCAGCTTTAATTTTAGTAAAAAGATAAAAATTGATAGGAGTAACTGTTTTTGAGATATAAGCAAGAAACCAAAAAACTGTTACCTTAATAAAGCGCTTGCATATAAGCAGATTTAGTACTATTAGTATTATTATTATTAATGTTATTGTTATTAATATGACGATTAAAGACGACTCTGAAATCTTTAGTGACTTTTATGTCTTCTTCTTTTTCCTCTACTAAAGTGTTAGACACAATTAATTTAGATTAATTTCAGTATTTCAAACATTTTATTTTTAAGCAAGTTTTTGTTAAATATTATTTATATCCAACTTTATAACTCGCTTATGGTTGGTCCTACAAGAGAAATGCAAATAACTATTTTGTAGGAAATGTTATCAGCTTTAATTTTGAAAGAAAGATAAAAATTGATAGGAGCAACTGTTTTCGAGATATAAGCAAAAAACCAAAGTAAAAACTGTTACCGTTTCAGAACAAAAATGTAATACACTTTTCAATGTTTGAGACGAAGACGAAAATGCAGCATTTAAAATCGACTCTAAAGACTTCAGTGACTTATATGTCACCCCCTTTTTTTTCTAATAAAGTATTGGACCTAATAAATTAAGTGTATTTTAAATCACAAGACAATTTCTGTTAAAGCACTTCTTTTTTAAATATTAATTATTTTCCATCTTATATCTCGCTTATGGTTAGTCCTACATAAAAAATGCAAATAACTATTTTGTAGGAAATTTTATCAGCTTGAATTTTAGTAAAAAGATAAAAAATGATAGGAGTAGCTGTTTTCGAGATATAAGCAAGAAACCAAAACACTGTTACCTTAATTAAGCGTTTGCATATAAGCAAATTTAGTACTATTGGTATTATTATTATTAATGTTATTGTTATTATTATGACGATTAAAGACAACTTTGAAACCTTTAGTGACTTTTATGTCTTTTTCTTTTTCCTCTACTAAAGTGTTAGACACAATTAAATTAGTTTAATTTCAGTTTTTCAAACATTTTATTTTAAAGCAAATTTTTGTTAAATATTATTTATATCCAACTCTATAACTCGCTTATGGTTGGTCCTACAAGAAAAATGCAAATAACTATTTTGTAGGAAATTTTATCAGCTTTAATTCTAGTAAAAAGATAAAAATTGATAGGAGTAACTGTTTTCGAGATATAAGCAAGAAACCAAAAAACTGTTACCTTAATAAAGCGCTTGCATATAAGCAAATTTAGTACTATTAGTATTATTATTATTAATGTTATTGTTATTAATATGACGACTAAAAACGACTCTGAAGACTTTGGTGACTTTTATGTCTTTTCCTTTTTCCTATACTAAAGTGTTAGACTCAATTAATTTAGTTTAATTTCGGTTTTTCAAACATTTTATTTTAAAGCAAATTTTTGTTAAATATTATTTATATCCAACTCTATAACTCGCTTGTGGTTGGTCCTACAAGAAAAATGCAAATAACTATTTTGTAGGAAATTTTATCAGCTTTAATTTTGAAAAAAAGATAAAAATTGATAGGAGTAACTGTTTTCGAGATATAAGCAAAAAACCAATAAGAAAACTGTGACTGTTACTGAACAAAAATATAATTCAGTTTTCAATGTTTGAGACGAAGACGAAACTGCAGCATTTAAAAACGACTCTGAAGATTTCAGTGACTTTTATGTCACTTTCTTTTTCTTCTAATAAAGTATTAGACCCAATAAATTAAGTGTATTTTAAATCACAAGACATTTTCTGTTAAAGCACTTTTTTTTTAAATATTAATTATTTTCAATCATATATCTCGCTTATGGTTAGTCCTACATGAAAAATGCAAATAACTATTTTGCAGAATATTTTATCAGCTTTAATTTTGAAAGAAAGACAAAAATTCATAGGAGTAACTGTTTTCGAGATATAAGCAAGAAACCAAAAAACTGTTACTTTAATAAAGCGCTTGCATATAAGCAGATTTAGTACTATTAGTATTATTATTATTAATGTTATTGTTATTAATATGACGACTAAAAACGATTCTGAAGACTTTGGTGACTTTTATGTCTTTTTCTTTTTTCTCTACTAAAGTGTTAGACACAATTAATTTAGTTTAATTTCAGTATTTCAAACATTTTATTTTTAAGCAAGTTTTTGTTAAATATTATTTATATCCAACTTTATAACTCGCTTATGGTTGGTCCTACAAGAAAAATGCAAATAACTATTTTGTAGGAAATGTTATCAGCTTTAATTTTGAAAGAAAGATAAAAATTGATAGGAGTAACTGTTTTCGAGATATAAGCAAAAAACCAAAGTAAAAACTGTTACCGTTTCAGAACAAAAATGTAATTCAGTTTTCAATGTTTGAGACGAAGACGAAAATGCAGCATTTAAAATCGACTCTGAAGATTTTAATGACTTATATGTCACCCACTTTTTTTTCTAATAAAGTATTGGACCTAATAAATCAAGTGTATTTTAAATCACAAGACATTTTCTGTTAAAGCACATCTTTTATAAATATTAATTATTTTCAATCTTATATCTCGCTTATGGTTAGTCCTACATAAAAAATGCAAATAACTATTTTGTAGGAAATTTTATCAGCTTGAATTTTAGTAAAAAGATAAAAATTGATAGGAGTAACTGTTTTCGAGATATGAGCAAGAAACAAAAACACTGTTACCTTAATTAAGCGTTTGCATATAAGCAAATTTAGTACTATTAGTATTATTATTATTAATGTTATTGTTATTAATATGACGATTAAAGACAACTTTAAAACCTTTAGTGACTTTTATGTCTTCTTCTTTTTCCTCTACTAAAGTGTTAGACACAATTAAATTAGTTTAATTTCAGTTTTTCAAACATTTTATTTTAAAGCAAATTTTTGTTAAATATTATTTATATCCAACTCTATAACTCGCTTATGGTTGGTCCTACAAGAAAAATGCAAATAACTATTTTGTAGGAAATTTTATCAGCTTTAATTTTAGTAAAAAGATAAAAATTGATAGGAGTAACTGTTTTGAGATATAAGCAAGAAACCAAAAAACTGTTACCTTAATAAAGCGCTTGCATATAAGCAGATTTAGTACTATTAGTATTATTATTATTAATGTTATTGTTATTAATATGACGACTAAAAACGATTCTGAAGACTTTGGTGACTTTTATGTCTTTTTCTTTTTTCTCTACTAAAGTGTTAGACACAATTAATTTAGTTTAATTTCAGTATTTCAAACATATTATTTTTTAGCAAGTTTTTGTTAAATATTATTTATATCCAACTTTATAACTCGCTTATGGTTGGTCCTACAAGGGAAATGCAAATAACTATTTTGTAGGAAATGTTATCAGCTGTAATTTTGAATGAAAGATAAAAATTGATAGGAGTAACTGTTTTCGAGATATAAGCAAAAAACCAAAGTAAAAACTGTTACCGTTTCAGAACAAAAATGTAATTCAGTTTTCAATGTTTGAGACGAAGACGAAAATGCAGCATTTAAAATCGACTCTGAAGACTTCAGTGACTTATATGTCACCCCCTTTTTTTTCTAATAAAGTATTGGACCTAATAAATTAAGTGTATTTTAAATCACAAAACATTTTCTGTTAAAGCACTTCTTTTTTAAATATTAATTATTTTCAATCTTATATCTCGCTTATGGTTAGTCCTACATAAAAAATGCAAATAACTATTTTGTAGGAAATTTTATCAGCTTGAATTTTAGTAAAAAGATAAAAATTTATAGGTGTAACTGTTTTCGAGATATAAGCAAGAAACCAAAACACTGTTACCTTAATTAAGCGTTTGCATATAAGCAAATTTAGTACTATTGGTATTATTATTATTAATGTTATTGTTATTAATATGACGATTAAAGACGACTCTGAAATCTTTAGTGACTTTTATGTCTTCTTCTTTTTCCTCTACTAAAGTGTTAGACACAAATAATTTAGTTTAATTTCAGTATTTCAAACATTTTATTTTAAAGCAAATTTTTGTTAAATATTATTTAAATCCATCTCTATGACTCGCTTATGCTTGGTCCTACAAGAAAAATGTAAATAACTATTTTGTAGGAAATTTTATCAGCTTTAATTTTAGTAAAAAGATAAAAATTGATAGGAGTAACTGTTTTTGAGATATAAGCAAGAAACCAAAAAACTGTTACCTTAATAAAGCGCTTGCATATAAGCAGATTTAGTACTATTAGTATTATTATTATTAATGTTATTGTTATTAATATGACGATTAAAGACGACTCTGAAATCTTTAGTGACTTTTATGTCTTCTTCTTTTTCCTCTACTAAAGTGTTAGACACAATTAATTTAGATTAATTTCAGTATTTCAAACATTTTATTTTTAAGCAAGTTTTTGTTAAATATTATTTATATCCAACTTTATAACTCGCTTATGGTTGGTCCTACAAGAGAAATGCAAATAACTATTTTGTAGGAAATGTTATCAGCTTTAATTTTGAAAGAAAGATAAAAATTGATAGGAGCAACTGTTTTCGAGATATAAGCAAAAAACCAAAGTAAAAACTGTTACCGTTTCAGAACAAAAATGTAATACACTTTTCAATGTTTGAGACGAAGACGAAAATGCAGCATTTAAAATCGACTCTAAAGACTTCAGTGACTTATATGTCACCCCCTTTTTTTTCTAATAAAGTATTGGACCTAATAAATTAAGTGTATTTTAAATCACAAGACAATTTCTGTTAAAGCACTTCTTTTTTAAATATTAATTATTTTCCATCTTATATCTCGCTTATGGTTAGTCCTACATAAAAAATGCAAATAACTATTTTGTAGGAAATTTTATCAGCTTGAATTTTAGTAAAAAGATAAAAAATGATAGGAGTAGCTGTTTTCGAGATATAAGCAAGAAACCAAAACACTGTTACCTTAATTAAGCGTTTGCATATAAGCAAATTTAGTACTATTGGTATTATTATTATTAATGTTATTGTTATTATTATGACGATTAAAGACAACTTTGAAACCTTTAGTGACTTTTATGTCTTTTTCTTTTTCCTCTACTAAAGTGTTAGACACAATTAAATTAGTTTAATTTCAGTTTTTCAAACATTTTATTTTAAAGCAAATTTTTGTTAAATATTATTTATATCCAACTCTATAACTCGCTTATGGTTGGTCCTACAAGAAAAATGCAAATAACTATTTTGTAGGAAATTTTATCAGCTTTAATTCTAGTAAAAAGATAAAAATTGATAGGAGTAACTGTTTTCGAGATATAAGCAAGAAACCAAAAAACTGTTACCTTAATAAAGCGCTTGCATATAAGCAAATTTAGTACTATTAGTATTATTATTATTAATGTTATTGTTATTAATATGACGACTAAAAACGACTCTGAAGACTTTGGTGACTTTTATGTCTTTTCCTTTTTCCTATACTAAAGTGTTAGACTCAATTAATTTAGTTTAATTTCGGTTTTTCAAACATTTTATTTTAAAGCAAATTTTTGTTAAATATTATTTATATCCAACTCTATAACTCGCTTGTGGTTGGTCCTACAAGAAAAATGCAAATAACTATTTTGTAGGAAATTTTATCAGCTTTAATTTTGAAAAAAAGATAAAAATTGATAGGAGTAACTGTTTTCGAGATATAAGCAAAAAACCAATAAGAAAACTGTGACTGTTACTGAACAAAAATATAATTCAGTTTTCAATGTTTGAGACGAAGACGAAACTGCAGCATTTAAAAACGACTCTGAAGATTTCAGTGACTTTTATGTCACTTTCTTTTTCTTCTAATAAAGTATTAGACCCAATAAATTAAGTGTATTTTAAATCACAAGACATTTTCTGTTAAAGCACTTTTTTTTTAAATATTAATTATTTTCAATCATATATCTCGCTTATGGTTAGTCCTACATGAAAAATGCAAATAACTATTTTGCAGAATATTTTATCAGCTTTAATTTTGAAAGAAAGACAAAAATTCATAGGAGTAACTGTTTTCGAGATATAAGCAAGAAACCAAAAAACTGTTACTTTAATAAAGCGCTTGCATATAAGCAGATTTAGTACTATTAGTATTATTATTATTAATGTTATTGTTATTAATATGACGACTAAAAACGATTCTGAAGACTTTGGTGACTTTTATGTCTTTTTCTTTTTTCTCTACTAAAGTGTTAGACACAATTAATTTAGTTTAATTTCAGTATTTCAAACATTTTATTTTTAAGCAAGTTTTTGTTAAATATTATTTATATCCAACTTTATAACTCGCTTATGGTTGGTCCTACAAGAAAAATGCAAATAACTATTTTGTAGGAAATGTTATCAGCTTTAATTTTGAAAGAAAGATAAAAATTGATAGGAGTAACTGTTTTCGAGATATAAGCAAAAAACCAAAGTAAAAACTGTTACCGTTTCAGAACAAAAATGTAATTCAGTTTTCAATGTTTGAGACGAAGACGAAAATGCAGCATTTAAAATCGACTCTGAAGATTTTAATGACTTATATGTCACCCACTTTTTTTTCTAATAAAGTATTGGACCTAATAAATCAAGTGTATTTTAAATCACAAGACATTTTCTGTTAAAGCACATCTTTTATAAATATTAATTATTTTCAATCTTATATCTCGCTTATGGTTAGTCCTACATAAAAAATGCAAATAACTATTTTGTAGGAAATTTTATCAGCTTGAATTTTAGTAAAAAGATAAAAATTGATAGGAGTAACTGTTTTCGAGATATGAGCAAGAAACAAAAACACTGTTACCTTAATTAAGCGTTTGCATATAAGCAAATTTAGTACTATTAGTATTATTATTATTAATGTTATTGTTATTAATATGACGATTAAAGACAACTTTAAAACCTTTAGTGACTTTTATGTCTTCTTCTTTTTCCTCTACTAAAGTGTTAGACACAATTAAATTAGTTTAATTTCAGTTTTTCAAACATTTTATTTTAAAGCAAATTTTTGTTAAATATTATTTATATCCAACTCTATAACTCGCTTATGGTTGGTCCTACAAGAAAAATGCAAATAACTATTTTGTAGGAAATTTTATCAGCTTTAATTTTGAAAGAAAGATAAAAATTGATAGGAGTAACTGTTTTCGAGATATAAGCAAAAAACCAATAAGAAAACTGTGACTGTTACTGAACAAAAATGTAATTCGGTTTTCAATGTTTGAGACGAAGACGAAACTGCAGCATTTAAAAACGACTCTGAAGACTTCAGTGACTTTTATGTCACTTCCTTTTTCTTCTAATAAAGTATTGGACCCAATAAATTAAGTGTATTTTAAATCACAAGACATTTTCTGTTAAAGCACTTTTTTTTTAAATATTAATTATTTTCAATCATATATCTCGCTTATGGTTAGTCCTACATGAAAAATGCAAATAACTATTTTGTAGGAAATTTTATCAGCTTGAATTTTAGTAAAAAGATAAAAATTGATAGGAGTAACTGTTTTCGAGATATAAGCAAGAAACCAAAACACTGTTACCTTAATTAAGCGTTTGCATATAAGCAAATTTAGTACTATTAGTATTATTATTATTAATGTTATTGTTATTAATATGACAACTAAAGACAACTCTGAAACCTTTAGTGACTTTTATGTCTTTTCCTTTTTTCTCTACTAAAGTGTTAGACACAGTTAAATTAGTTTAATTTCAGTTTTTCAAACATGTTATTTTAAAGCAAATTTTTGTTAAATATTATTTATATCCAACTCTATAACTCGCTTATGGTTGGTCCTACAAGAAAAATGCAAATAACTATTTTGTAGAATATTTTATCAGCTTTAATTTTGAAAGAAAGATAAAATTTGATAGGAGTAACTGTTTTCGAGATATAAGCAAAAAACCAATAAGAAAACTGTAACTGTTACTGAACAAAAATGTAATTCAGTTTTCAATGTTTGCGACGAATACAAAAATGCAGCATTTAAAAACGACTCTGAAGACTTCAGTGACTTTCATGTCACCTCCTTTTTCTTCTAATACAGTATTGGACCCAATAAATTAAGTGTATTTTATAAATCACAAGACATTTTCTGTTAAAACACTTTTTTTTAATTATTAATTATTTTCAAACTTATATCTCGCTTATGGTTAGTTCTACATGAAAAATGCATATAAGTATTTTGTAGGAAATTTTATCACCTTAATTTTAGTGAAAAAGTAAAAATTGATAGGAGTAACTGTTTTCGAGATATAAGCAAAAAACAAAAAAACTGTTACCTTAATTAAGCGCTTGCATATAAGCAAATTTAGTACTACAAGTATTGTTATTATAAATTTTATTGTTATTAATATGACGACTAAAGACAACTCTAAGACTTTAGTGACTTTTATGTCTCCTCCTTTTTTCTCTACTAAAGTGTTAGACACACTTAATTTAGTTTAATTTCAGTTTTTCAAACATTTTATTTTAATGCAAATTTTTGTTAAATATTAAAAACTATTAAATGGCTTAGATTGCCTAAAAACACAGATCACACATGATCTTTTGCATAGAAATGAGAAAACGCTCATGTAACACACAAAATAAGCTCCATTTTTCCTTATTAAAAGTATTATTATTATTATTACTTTTGTTACTATTACTATTATTATTATTATTATTATTATTATTATTATTATTATTATTGTTATTATTATTATTATTATTAGTATTATTATTATTATTATTATTATTGTTATTATTATTATTATTAACTTTTGTATAGTAAATGTTTTTATACCAGTTTTAAAATGAGTTATTAATTTTAGCCAATTTCTTGCCTAAAAACTATCAAATGGCTTAGATTGCCTAAAAACACAGATCACACATGATCTTTTGCATAGAAATGAGAAAAGCTCATATAACACAAAATAAGCTTCATTTTTGCTTAGAAAACTAAGCTTACTTTTATTACTACTATTATTATTATTTTTATTATTATTATTATTACTATTATTTTTATTATTATTATTACTATTATTATTCATATTATTATTATTATTATTATTATTATTATTATTATTATTATTATTATTATTATTATTATTATTATTAATATTATTATTATTAAAAACCGATTATAACTTTTGTATAGTAAATGTTTTTATACCAGTTTTAAAATGAGTTATTAATTTTAGACAATTTCTTGCCTAAAAAAACAGATCACAGATGATCTCTTGCATAGAAATGAGAAAACGCTCAGATAACACAAAATAAGCTTCATTTTTCCTTAGAAAAACTAAGCTTTAATTTAGAAAGAAATTCATTATTATAAGTATTATTATTATTATTATTATTATTATTATTATTATTATTATTATTATTATTATTATTATTATTATTATTATTATTATTATTATTATTATTATTATTATTATTACTTTTATTACTATTATTATTATTATTATTATTATTATTATTAAAAACCGATTATAACTTTTGTATAGTAAATGTTTTTATTGTATTTTAAATCACAAGGCATTTTCTGTTAAAGCACTTTCTTTTTAAATATTAATTATTTTCAAACTTATATCTCGCTTATCGTTAGTCCTACATGAAAAATGCAAATAACTATTTTGTAGGAAATTTTATCAGCTTTAATTTTAGTAAAAAGATAAAAATTGATAGGAGTAACTGTTTTCGAGATATAAGCAAGAAACCAGAAAACTGTTACCTTAATTAAGGCCTTGCATATAAGCAAATTTAGTACTAAAAACAACTCTGAAGACTTTGGTGACTTTTATGTCTTCTTCTTTTTCCTCTACTAAAGTGTTAGACACAATTAATTTAGTTTAATTTCGGTTTTTCAAACATTTTATTTTAAAGCAAATTTTTGTTAAAGATTATTTATATCCAACTCTATAACTCGCTTATGGTTGGTCCTACAAAAAAAATGCGAATAACTATTTTGTAGAAAATTTTATCAGCTTTAATTTTGAAAAACAGATAAAAATTGATAGGAGTAACTGTTCTCGAGATATAAGCAAAAAACCGATAAGAAAACTGTAACTGTTACTGAACAAAAATGTAATTCAGTTTTCAATGTTTGAGACAAAGACGAAAATGCATCATTTAAAATCGACTCTGAAGACTTCAGTGACCTTTCTGTCATCTCCTTTTTCTTCTAATAAAGTATTGGACCCAATAAATTAAGTGTATTTTAAATCACAAGACATTTTCTGTTAAAGTACATTTTTTTTTAAATATTAATTATTTTCAAACTTATATCTCGCTTGTGGTTAGTCCTACATGAAAAATGCAAATAACTATTTTGTAGGAAATTTTATCAGCTTTAATTTTAGTGAAAAGATAAAAATTGATAGGAGTAACTGTTTTCGAGATATAAGCAAAAAACCAAAAAACTGTTACCTTAATTAAGGGCTTGCATATAAGCAAATTTAGTACTAAAAACAACTCTGAAGACTTTGGTGACTTTTATGTCACCTCCTTTTTCTTCTAATAAAGTATTGAATCCATTAAATTAAGCGTATTTTAAATCACAAGACATTTTCTGTTAAAGCACTTTTTTTTTAAATATTAATTATTTTCAAACTTATATCTCGCTTATGGTTATTAGTTATTTTCAAACTTATATCTCGCTTATGGTTAGTCCTACATGAAAAATGCAAATTACTATTTTGTAGGAAATTTTATCAGCTTTAATTTTAGTAAAAAGATAAAAATTGATAGGAGTAACTGTTTTCGAGATATAAGCAAGAAACCAAAAAACTGTTAACTTAATTAAGCGTTTGCATATAAGCAAATTTAGTACTATTAGTATTATTATTATTAATGTTATTGTTATTAATATGACGATTAAAGACGACTCTGAAACCTTTAGTGACTTTTATGTCTTCTTCTTTTTCCTCTACTAAAGTGTTAGACACAATTAATTTAGTTTAATTTCAGTATTTCAAACATTTTATTTTAAAGCAAATTTTTGTTAAATATTATTTATATCCATCTCTATAACTCGCTTATGCTTGGTCCTACAAGAAAAATGCAAATAACTATTTTGTAGGAAATTTTATCAGCTTTAATTTTAGTAAAAAAATAAAAATTGATAGGAGTAACTGTTTTCGAGAAATAAGCAAGAAACCAAAAAACTGTTACCTTAATAAAGCGCTTGCATATAAGCAAGTTTAGTACTATTAGTATTATTATTATTAATGTTATTGTTATTAAAATGACGACTAAAATCGACTCTGAAGACTTTGGTGACTTTTATGTCTTCTCCTTTTTCCTATACTAAAGTGTTAGACTCAATTAATTTAGTTTAATTTCGGTTTTTCAAACATTTTATTTTAAAGCAAATTTTTGTTGAAGATTATTTATATCCAACTCTATAACTCGCTTATGGTTGGTTTTACAAAAGAAATGCAAATAACTATTTTGTAGGAAATTTTATCAGCTTTAATTTTAGTAAAAAGATAAAAATTGATAGGAGTAACTGTTTTCGAGATATAAGCAAGAAACCAGAAAACTGTTACCTTAATTAAGGCCTTGCATATAAGCAAATTTAGTACTAAAAACAACTCTGAAGACTTTGGTGACTTTTATGTCTTCTTCTTTTTCCTCTCCTAAAGTGTTAGACACAATTAATTTAGTTTAATTTCGGTTTGTCAAACATTTTATTTTAAAGCAAATTTTTGTTAAAGATTATTTATATCCAACTCTATAACTCGCTTATGGTTGGTCCTACAAAAAAAATGCAAATAACTATTTTGTAGAAAATTTTATCAGCTTTAATTTTGAAAGAAAGATAAAAATTGATAGAAGTAACTGTTCTCGAGATATAAGCAAAAAACCGATAAGAAAACTGTAACTGTTACTGAACAAAAATGTAATTCAGTTTTCAATGTTTGAGACAAAGACGAAAATGCATCATTTAAAATCGACTCTGAAGACTTCAGTGACCTTTCTGTCACCTCCTTTTTCTTCTAATAAAGTATTGGACCCAATAAATTAAGTGTATTTTAAATCACAAGACATTTTCTGTTAAAGTACATTTTTTTTTAAATATTAATTATTTTCAAACTTATATCTCGCTTATGGTTATTAGTTATTTTCAAACTTATATCTCGCTTATGGTTAGTCCTACATGAAAAATGCAAATTACTATTTTGTAGGAAATTTTATCAGCTTTAATTTTAGTAAAAAGATAAAAATTGATAGAAGTAACTGTTTTCGAGATATAAGCAAGAAACCAAAAAACTGTTAACTTAATTAAGCGTTTGCATATAAGCAAATTTAGTACTATTAGTATTATTATTATTAATGTTATTGTTATTAATATGACGATTAAAGACGACTCTGAAGACTTTGGTGACTTTTATGTCTTCTCCTTTTTCCTATACTAAAGTGTTAGACTCAATTAATTTAGTTTAATTTCGGTTTTTCAAAGATTTTATTTTAAAGCAAATTTTTGTTGAAGATTATTTATATCCAACTCTATAACTCGCTTATGGTTGGTCTTACAAAAGAAATGCAAATAAATATTTTGTAGGAAATTTTATCAGCTTTAATTTTAGTAAAAAAATAAAAATTGATAGGAGTAACTGTTTTCGAGAAATAAGCAAGAAACCAAAAAACTGTTACCTTAATAAAGCGCTTGCATATAAGCAAGTTTAGTACTATTAGTATTATTATTATTAATGTTATTGTTATTAAAATGACGACTAAAAACGACTCTGAAGACTTTGGTGACTTTTATGTCTTCTCCTTTTTCCTATACTAAAGTGTTAGACTCAATTAATTTAGTTTAATTTCGGTTTTTCAAACATTTTATTTTAAAGCAAATTTTTGTTGAAGATTATTTATATCCAACTCTATAACTCGCTTATGGTTGGTCTTACAAAAGAAATGCAAATAACTATTTTGTAGGAAATTTTATCAGCTTTAATTTTAGTAAAAAGATAAAAATTGATAGGAGTAACTGTTTTCGAGATATAAGCAAGAAACCAAAACACTGTTACCTTAATTAAGCGTTTGCATATAAGCAAATTTAGTACTATTAGTATTATTATCATTAATGTTATTGTTATTAATATGACGACTAAAGACGACTCTGAAACTTTTAGTGACTTTTATGTCTTTTTCTTTTTCCTCTACTAAAGTGTTAGACCCAATTAAATTAGTCTAATTTCAGTTTTTCAAACATTTTATTTTAAAGCAAATTTTTGTTAAATATTATTTATATCCAACTCAATAACTCGCTTATGGTTGGTCCTACATGAAAAATGCAAATAACGATTTTGTAGGAAATTTTATCAGCTTCAATTTTGAAATAAAGATAAAAATTGATAGGAGTAACAGTTTTCGAGATATAAGCAAAAAACCAATAAGAAAACTGTAACTGTTACTGAACAAAAATGTAATTCAGTTTTCAATGTTTGAGACGAAGACGAAAATGCAGCATTTAAAATCGACTCTGAAGACTTCAGTGACTTTTATGTCACCTCCTTTTTCTTCTAATAAACTATTGGACCCAATAAATTAAGTGTATTTTAAATCCCAAGACATTTTCTGTTAAAACACTTTTTTTTTAAATATTAATTATTTTCAAACTTATATCTCGCTTATGGTTAGTCCTACATGAAAAATGCAAATTACTATTTTGTAGGAAATTTTATCAGCTTTAATTTTAGTAAAAAGATAAAAATTGATAGGAGTAACTGTTTTCGAGATATAAGCAAGAAACCAAAAAACTGTTACCTTAATTAAGCGCTTGCATATAAGCAAATTTAGTACTAAAAACAACTCTGAAGGCTTTGGTGATTTTATGTCTTCTCTTTTTTCCTCTACTAAAGTGTTAGACCCAATTAATTTAGTTTAATATCGGTTTTTCAAACATTTTATATTAAAGCAAATTTTTGTTAAAGATTATTTATATCCAACTCTATAACTCGCTTATGGTTGGTCCTACAGGAAAAATGCAAATAACGATTTTGTTGGAAATTTTATCAGCTTTAATTTTGAAAGAAAGATAAAAATTGATAGGAGTAACAGTTTTTGAGATATAAGCAAAAAACCAATAAGAAAACTGTAACTGTTACTGAACAAAAATGTAATTCAGTTTTCAATGTTTGCGACGAAGACGAAAATGCAGCTTTTAAAATCGACTCTGAAGACTTCAGTAACTTTTATGTCACCTCCTTTTTCTTCTAATAAAGTATTGGACCCAATAAATTAAGTGTATTTTAAATCACAAGACATTTTCTGTTAAAGCACTTTTTTTTAAATATTAGTTATTTTTAAACTTATATCTCGCTTATGGTTAGTCCTACATGAAAAATGCAAATTACTACTTTGTAGGAAATTTTATCAGCTTTAATTTTAGTAAAAAGATAAAAATTGATAGTAGTAACTGTTTTCGAGATATAAGCAAGAAACCAGAAAACTGTTACCTTAATTAAGGCCTTGCATATAAGCAAATTTAGTACTAAAAACAACTCTGAAGACTTTGGTGACTTTTATGTCTTCTTCTTTTTCCTCTACTAAAGTGTTAGACGCAATTAATTTAGTTTAATTTCAGTATTTCAAACATTTTATTTTAAAGCAAATTTTTGTTAAATATTATTTATATCCATCTCTATAACTCGCTTATGCTTGGTCCTACAAGAAAAATGCAAATAACTATTTTGTAGGAAATTTTATCAGCTTTAATTTTAGTAAAAAAATAAAAATTAATAGGAGTAACTGTTTTCGAGAAATAAGCAAGAAACCAAAGAACTGTTACCTTAATAAAGCGCTTGCATATAAGCAAGTTTAGTACTATTAGTATTATTATTATTAATGTTATTGTTATTAAAATGACGACTAAAAACGACTCTGAAGACTTTGGTGACTTTTATGTCTTCTCCTTTTTCCTATACTAAAGTGTTAGACTCAATTAATTTAGTTTAATTTCGGTTTTTCAAACATTTTATTTTAAAGCAAATTTTTGTTGAAGATTATTTATATCCAACTCTATAACTCGCTTATGGTTGGTCTTACAAAAGAAATGCAAATAACTATTTTGTAGGAAATTTTATCAGCTTTAATTTTAGTAAAAAGATAAAAATTGATAGGAGTAACTGTTTTCGAGATATAAGCAAGAAACCAGAAAACTGTTACCTTAATTAAGGCCTTGCATATAAGCAAATTTAGTACTAAAAACAACTCTGAAGACTTTGGTGACTTTTATGTCTTCTTCTTTTTCCTCTACTAAAGTGTTAGACACAATTAATTTAGTTTAATTTCGGTTTTTCAAACATTTTATTTTAAAGCAAATTTTTGTTAAAGATTATTTATATCCAACTCTATAACTCGCTTATGGTTGGTCCTACAAAAAAAATGCGAATAACTATTTTGTAGAAAATTTTATCAGCTTTAATTTTGAAAGAAAGATAAAAATTGATAGGAGTAACTGTTCTCGAGATATAAGCAAAAAACCGATAAGAAAACTGTAACTGTTACTGAACAAAAATGTAATTCAGTTTTCAATGTTTGAGACAAAGACGAAAATGCATCATTTAAAATCGACTCTGAAGACTTCAGTGACCTTTCTGTCACCTCCTTTTTCTTCTAATAAAGTATTGGACCCAATAAATTAAGTGTATTTTAAATCACAAGACATTTTCTGTTAAAGTACATTTTTTTTAAATATTAATTATTTTCAAACTTATATCTCGCTTATGGTTAGTCCTACATGAAAAATGCAAATAACTATTTTGTAGGAAATTTTATCAGCTTTAATTTTAGTGAAAAATTAAAAATTGATAGGAGTAACTGTTTTCGAGATATAAGCAAGAAACCAAAAAACTGTTACCTTAATTAAGGGCTTGCATATAAGCAAATTTAGTACTAAAAACAACTCTGAAGGCTTTGGTGACATTTATGTCACCTCCTTTTTCTTCTAATAAAGTATTGAACCCATTAAATTAAGCGTATTTTAAATCACAAGACATTTTCTGTTAAAGCACTTTTTTTTTAAATATTAATTATTTTCAAACTTATATCTCGCTTATGGTTATTAGTTATTTTTAAACTTATATCTCGCTTATGGTTAGTTCTACATGAAAAATGCAAATTACTATTTTGTAGGAAATTTTATCAGCTTTAATTTTAGTAAAAAGATAAAAATTGATAGGAGTAACTGTTTTCGAGATATAAGCAAGAAACCAAAAAACTGTTAACTTAATTAAGCGTTTGCATATAAGCAAATTTAGTACTATTAGTATTATTATTATTAATGTTATTGTTATTAATATGACGATTAAAGACAACTCTGAAACCTTTAGTGACTTTTATGTTTTCTTCTTTTTCCTCTACTAAAGTGTTAGACACAATTAATTTAGTTTAATTTCAGTATTTCAAACATTTTATTTTAAAGCAAATTTTTGTTAAATATTATTTATATCCATCTCTATAACTCGCTTATGCTTGGTCCTACAAGAAAAATGCAAATAACTATTTTGTTGGAAATTTTATCAGCTTTAATTTTGAAAAAAAGATAAAATTTGATAGGAGTAACTGTTTTCGAGATATAAGCAAAAAACCAATAAGAAAACTGTAACTGTTACTGAACAAAAATGTAATTCAGTTTTCAATGTTTGAGACGAAGACAAAAATGCAGCATTTAAAAACGACTCTAAAGACTTCAGTGACTTTTATGTCACCTCCTTTTTCTTCTAATAAAGTATTAAACCCAATAAATTAAGTGTATTTTAAATCACAAGACATTTTCTGTTAAAACACTTTTTTTTAATTATTAATTATTTTCAAACTTATATCTCGCTTATGGTTAGTTCTACATGAAAAATGCAAATAACTATTTTGTAGGAAATTTTATCATCTTTAATTTTGGTGAAAAAGTAAAAATTGATAGGAGTAACTGTTTTCGAGATATAAGCAAAAAACAAAAAAACTGTTACTTTAATTAAGCGCTTGCATATAAGCAAATTTAGTACTACTAGTATTGTTATTATAAATGTTATTGTTATTAATATGACGACTAAATTCAACTCTAAGACTTTAGTGACTTGTATGTCTCCTCCTTTTTCCTCTACTAAAGTGTTAGACACAATTAATTTAGTTTAATTTCAGTTTTTCAAACATTTTATTTTAAAGCAAATATTTGTTAAATATTAAAAACTATAAAATGGCTTAGATTGCCTAAAAACACAGATCACACATGATCTTTTGCATAGAAATGAGAAAACGCTCATGTAACACACAAAATAAGCTCCATTTTTCCTTATTAAAAGTATTATTATTATTATTACTTATGTTACTATTACTATTATTATTATTATTATTATTATTATTATTATTATTATTAGTACTATTATTTTTATTATTATTATTACTATTATTATTATTATTATTATTAATATAATTATTATTAAAAACCGATTATAACTTTTGTATAGTAAATGTTTTTATACCAGTTTTAAAATGAGTTATTAATTTTAGACAATTTCTTGCCTAAAAACACAGATCACAGATGATCTCTTGCATAGAAATGAGAAAACGCTCAGATAACACAAAATAAGCATCATTTTTGCTTAGAAAAACTAAGCTTTAATTTAGAAAGAAATTCATTATTATAAGTATTATTATCATTATTATTATTATTATTATTATTATTATTATTATTATTATTATTATTATTATTATTATTATTATTATTATTATTATCATTATTATTATTATTATTATTATTAACTTTTGTATAGTAAATGTTTTTATACCAGTTTTACAATGAGTTATTAATTTTATTCAATTTCTTGCCTAAAAACACAGATCACAGATTATCTCTTGCATAGAAATGAGTAAACGCTCATATAACACACAAAATAAGCTTCATTTTTGCTTAGAAAACTAAGCTTACTTTTATTACTATTATTATTATTGTTACTATTATTATTATTATTATTATTATTATTATAATTATTATTATTATTATTATTATTATTATTATTATTATTATTATTAACTTTTGTATAGTAAATGTTTTTATACCAGTTTTAAAATGAGTTATTAATTTTAGACAATTTCTTGCCTAAAAACACAGATCACAGATGATTTCTTGCATAGAAATGAAAAAACGCTCATATAACACACAAAATAAGCTTCATTTTTGCTTAGAAAACTAAGCTTACTTTTATTACTATTATTATTTTCATTATTATTATTATTAATATTATTATTATTATTACTATTATTATTATTATTATTATTATTATTATTATTGTTATTATTATTATTATTAAAAACTTATATTAAACAGACAGAAAACGTCGTATTCTGTCACAAAAAAACGAATTACGTTATAGACTTGACGAGAACGGCGTATCTCGGACACTTATAGGACTCTTATAAGGTCAAAAAGTATCAGTTTGGATTAAAACAAATTATTTTTGTTGAGTCTCAGTCTGAATTGTTTATCAGTTCAAACAAAAACGGCTTATTTTAGACGATCTTTTGCTTTGAACAAGAAAACTTACATCGAACAGACTAAAAACGTATTAATCTGGCCTAAAAGAGCAATTTATGTATCACTTTGGATAAAGGCAGCTAATCCTATTCGTTTCATTGCTTAAAATAGACAAAATTGTTAATAAATCTAACAAAAACGCTGTATTCTAGGACAAAATACTAATTACATTATAGTTTCGACGAGAATAGCTTATTTGGAATGATTCGATGCTTCCAAACGAGTAAATTTTTATTAAACAAATGCCAAACATCATGTTTTGTCCTATAAAGACATTTTATATTGCAGTTTGTATTAAAACAAAATATTTTCGTTGATTCTTTGTTAGAAGCAGCAAACCTAACATTAAAGAATCTGAAAACTTTGTATTCGGACACAAACCACCGAATTTTGTATCAGTTTAGACAAAAACGGTTGATTTTCGACAATATTTTGCTTTGAACAAGAAAACTTATATCAAACTGACTAAAAACGTCTTATTTTAGCACAAAACAAAAGATTTGCGTTATAGTCTTAAAGCTGATTCATGCCACAGTTTGGATAAAAACCAATTATTTTTGTTAATTCATTGCTACAAACAAGAAACCTTACATCAAAGAAACTGAAAACCCCTTATTTAGGCACAGAAATTCGAATTACGTTTCAGTCTGGACAAAAACTGCTTACTTTAGACGATCCTTTGTTTTGAATACAAAAACTTACATTAAAAAGATTAAAAACGTCTTATTCTGGCTGAAAACTGCAAGTTATATATTACTCTAGATAAAAGCAATTTATCCTGATTACTCCTTTACTTAGAATAGAGTAAACTTGTATAAAACTTAATGAAAACTTTAAATTTCGTCTCAAAGAAATAATTTACGTTATAGTTTTGACCATCACTGTTTATTTCAAACGATTTTATGATTCGAAACTAATGAACTTTTATGGGGCAGATGCAAAACCACATATTACCATATAAAGCGTTGTTTTAAAGCAAATTATTACCTTTTGCAACAAGAAATTTCACGTCAAAGAAACTGAAAACATCCTATCCATGCACAAATATCGAATTACGTATCAGTTTAGGCAAATACAGCTTATTTTAAACGATTCCTTGCTATAAACAAGAAAAATTTTATCAAACATATTGAAAATGTCTTATTCTTGAAAATAAGAGCAAATTATGTATCAGTTTTAACAAAAGCGGATTACTCTGTTTGATTCTATGCTTAGAGTAGAGTAAACTACTATAAAACGTAATGAAAACTTTATATTCAAGCTCAAAAGAACAAATTACGTTATAGTTTTGACAAAAAAAAATTGAACAAGTGCAAAAGCTAATACTTTGCTTTAAAATAACGATTTATGTGGTAATATGGTATTTTGCATCTGTACTATAAAAGTTTACTCGTTTCGCTCCATTGAATCATTCGAAATAAATTATTTTGACACAACAACGAAAATAATTATTTGTTTAAACTGTAACATGTCGTTTATATAAAACGAACTAAGACGTTTGGCATCTGTTTAGTGAAAGTTTTCTCGTTTGGGGGCATAAAATCGTTTGAAATTAACAGTTCTGGTCAAAACTAAACGTAAATTATATCTTTGAGACGAAATTTAAAGTTTTCATTAAGTTTTATACAAGTTTGCTCTATTCTAAGCAAAGGAGTAATCAGGATAAACTGCTTTTATCCAAAGTAATACATAATTTGCAGTTTTGAGCCAGAATAAGACGTTTTTAATTTTTTTAATGTAAGTTTTCGTGTTCAAAAGAAAGAATCGTCTAAAATAAGCAATTTGTGTCCAGACTGAAACTTAATTTGATTTTCTGGGCCTGAATAAAAGGTTTTCAGTTTCTTTGATGTAAGGTTTCTTGTTTGTAACAATGAATAAACGAAAATCATTGGTTTTAATCCAAACTGTGAACTCTTAATTTCAAACGATTTTATGCCCCCAAACGAGAAAACTTTCACTAAACAGATGCCAAACGTCTTAGCTCGTTTTATAAAAACGACTTATGTTACAGTTTAAACAAAAACAAATTATTTTCGTTGTTGTTGTGTCAAAATAATTTATTTCGAATGATTCAATGGAGCGAAACGAGTAAACTTTTATAGGACAGATGCAAAATACCATATTACCACATAAATCGTTATTTTAAAGCAAAGTATTAGCTTTTGCACTTGTTCAATTAAAGTTTGCTTACTTCGAAATATGTAGTCGTCCGAAATAATTTTTTTTGTCAAAACTATAACGTAATTTGTTCTTTTGAGCTTGAATATAGAGTTTTCATTACGTCTTATAGTAGTTTACTCTATTCTAAGCATAGAATCAAACAGAGTAATCCGCTTTTGTTAAAACTGATACATAATTTGCTCTTATTTTCGAGAATAAGACATTTTCAATATGTTTGATAAAATTTTTCTTGTTTATAGCAAGGAATCGTTTAAAATAAGCTGAATTTGCCTAAACTGATACGTAATTCGATATTTGTGCATGGATACGATGTTTTCAGTTTCTTTGACGTGAAATTTCTTGTTGCAAAAGGTAATAATTTGCTTTAAAACAACGCTTTATATGGTAATATGTGGTTTTGCATCTGCCCCATAAAAGTTCATTAGTTTCGAATCATAAAATCGTTTGAAATAAACAGTGCTGGTCAAAACTATAACGTAAATTATTTCTTTGAGACGAAATTTAAAGTTTTCATTAAGTTTTATACAAGTTTACTCTATTCTAAGGAAAGGAGTAATCAGGATAAATTGCTTTTATCTAGAGTAATATATAATTTGCAGTTTTCAGCCAGAATAAGACGTTTTTAATCTTTTTAATGTAAGTTTTTGTATTCAAAACAAAGGATCGTCTAAAGTAAGCAGTTTTTGTCCAGACTGAAACGTAATTCGAATTTCTGTGCCTGAATAAGGGGTTTTCAGTTACTTTGATGTAAGGTTTCATGTTTGTAACAATGAATTAACGATGAAACAATGAATTTGGTTTTTATCCAAATTGTGGAATGAATCGTTTTTAAAAGGCGAAATAAGATGTTTTTCCGCTGTACAGTGAAAGTTTACTCGTTTCAAAGCATAGAACCGTTTGAAATTAACAGCTCTCGCTAAGACTATAACGCAAATCTTTTGTTTTGTGCTAAAATAAGACGTTTTTAGTCAGTTTGATATAAGTTTTCTTGTTCAAAGCAAAATATTGTCGAAAATCAACAGTTTTTGTCTAAACTGATACAAAATTCGGTGGTTTGTGTCCGAATACAAAGTTTTCAGATTCTTTAATGTTAGGTTTGCTGCTTCTAACAAAGAATCAACGAAAATATTTTGTTTTAATACAAACTGCAATATAAAATGTCTTTATAGGGCAAAACATGATGTTTGGCATCTGTTTAATAAAAATTCACTCGTTTGGAAGCATAGAATCATTCCAAATAAGCTATTCTCGTCAAAACTATAGTGTAAGTAGTATTTTGTGCTAGAATACAGCGTTTTTGTTAGATTTATTAACAATTTTGTTTATTTTAAGCAATGAAACGAATAGGATTAGCTGCCTTTATTCAAAGTCATACATAAATTGCTCTTTTATGCCAGATTAATACGTTTTTAGTCTGTTCGACGTAAGTTTTCTTGTTCAAAGCAAAAGATCGTCTAAAATAAGCCGTTTTTGTTTGAACTGATAAACAATTCAGACTGAGACTCAACAAAAATAATTTGTTTTAATCCAAACTGATACTTTTTGACCCTATAAGAGTCCTATAAGAGTCCGAGATACGCCGTTCTCGTCAAGTCTATAACGTAATTCGTTTTTTTGTGTCAGAATACGACGTTTTCTGTCTGTTTAATATAAGTTTTTAATAATAATAATAATAACAATAATAATAATAATAATAATAATAATAATAATAATAGTAATAATAATAATAATAATATTAATAATAATAATAATGAAAATAATAATAGTAATAAAAGTAAGCTTAGTTTTCTAAGCAAAAATGAAGCTTATTTTGTGTGTTATATGAGCGTTTTCTCATTTCTACGCAAGAAATCATCTGTGATCTGTGTTTTTAGGCAAGAAATTGTCTAAAATTAATAACTCATTTTAAAACTGGTATAAAAACATTTACTATACAAAAGTTAATAATAATAATAATAATAATAATAATAATAATAATAATAATAATAATAATAGTAATAATAATAATAATAGTAATAAAAGTAAGCTTAGTTTTCTAAGCAAAAATGAAGCTTATTTTGTGTGTTATATGATCCTTTTCTCATTTCTATGCAAGAGATCATCTGTGATCTGTGTTTTTAAGCAAGAAATTGAATAAAATTAATAACTCATTTTAAAACTGGTATAAAAACATTTACTATACAAAAGTTAATAATTATAATAATAATAATAATAATAATGATAATAATAATAATAATAGTAATAATAATAATAATAATAATAATAATAATAATAATAATAATAATAATAATAATATTAATAATAATAATAATAATAATAATGATAATAATACTTATAATAATGAATTTCTTTCTAAATTAAAGCTTAGTTTTTCTAAGCAAAAATGATGCTTATTTTGTGTTATCTGAGCGTTTTCTCATTTCTATGCAAGAGATCATCTGTGATCTGTGTTTTTAGGCAAGAAATTGTCTAAAATTAATAACTCATTTTAAAACTGGTATAAAAACATTTACTATACAAAAGTTATAATCGGTTTTTAATAATAATAATATTAATAATAATAATAATAATAATAATAATAATAATAATAATAATAATAATAATAATAATAATAATAATAATAATAATAGTAATAATAATAATAAAAATAATAGTAATAATAATAATAATAATAATAGTAATAGTAACATAAGTAATAATAATAATAATACTTTTAATAAGGAAAAATGGAGCTTATTTTGTGTGTTACATGAGCGTTTTCTCATTTCTATGCAAAAGATCATGTGTGATCTGTGTTTTTAGGCAATCTAAGCCATTTTATAGTTTTTAATATTTAACAAAAATTTGCTTTAAAATAAAATGTTTGAAAAACTGAAATTAAACTAAATTAATTGTGTCTAACACTTTAGTAGAGGAAAAAGGAGGAGACATAAAAGTCACTATAGTCTTAGAGTTGTCTTTAGTCGTCATATTAATAACAATAACATTTATAATAACAATACTAGTAGTACTAAATTTGCTTATATGCAAGCGCTTAATTAAGGTAACAGTTTTTTGGTTTTTTGCTTATATCTCGAAAGCAGTTACTCCTATCAATTTTTACTTTTTCACCAAAATTAAAGGTGATAAAATTTCCTACAAAATAGTTATTTGCATTTTTCATGTAGAACTAACCATAAGCGAGATATAAGTTTAAAAATAATTAATAATTAAAAAAAAGTGTTTTAACAGAAAATGTCTTGTGATTTAAAATACACTTAATTTATTGGGTTCAATACTTTATTAGAAGAAAAAGGAGGTGACATAAAAGTCACTGAAGTCTTCAGAGTCGTTTTTAAATGCTGCATTTTTGTCTTCGTCTCAAACATTGAAAACTGAATTACATTTTTGTTCAGTAACAGTTACAGTTTTTTTATTGGTTTTTTGCTTATATCTCGAAAACAGTTACTCCTATCAAATTTTATCTTTCTTTCAAAATTAAAGCTGATAAAATTTCCAACAAAATAGTTATTTACATTTTTCTTGTAGGACCAAGCATAAACGAGTTATAGAGTTGGATATAAATAATATTTAACAAAAATTTGCTTTAAAATAAAATGCTTGAAAAACCGGAATTAAACTAAATTAATTGTGTCTAACACATTAGTAGAGGAAAAAAGAGAAGACATAAAAGTCACTAAATGTTTCAGAGTCGTCTTTAGTCGTCATATTAATAACAATAACATTAATAATAATAATACTAATAGTACTAAATTCGCTTATATGCAAACGCTTAATTAAGGTAACAGTTTTTTGGTTTCTTGCTTATATCTCGAAAACAGTTACTCCTATCAATTTTTATCTTTTTTTCAAAATTAAAGCTGATAAAGTTTCCTACAAAATAGTTATTTGCGTTTTTTTATAGGACCAACCATAAGCGAGTTATAGAGTTGGATATAAATAATCTTTAACAAAAATTTGCTTTAAAATAAAATGTTTGAAAAACCGAAATTAAACTAAATTAAGACTAACACTTTAGTAGAGGAAAAAGGAGAAGACATAAAAGTCACCGAAGTCTTGAGAGTCGTTTTTAGTCGTCATATTAATAACAATAACATTAGTAATAATAATACTAATATTACTAAATTTGCTTATATGCAAGCGCTTAATTAAGGTAACAGTTTTTTGGTTTCTTGCTTATATCTCGAAAACAGTTACTCCTATCAATTTTTAAATTTTTACTAAAATTAAAGCTGATAAAATTTCCTACAAAATAGTAATTTGCATTTTTCATGTAGGATTAACCATAAGCGAGATATAAGTTTGAAAATAATTAATATTTAAAAAAAAAGTGCTTTAACAGAAAATGTCTTGTGATTTAAAATACACTTAATTTAATGGGTCCAATACTTTATTAGAAGAAAAAGGAGGAGGCATAAAAGTCACTGAAGTCTTCAGAGTCGATTTTAAATGCTGCATTTTCGTCTTTGTCTCAAACATTGAAAACTGAATTACATTTTTGTTCAGTAACAGTTACAGTTTTCTTATTGGTTTTTTGCTTATATCTCGAAAACAGTTACTCCTATAAAAATAGAAATAAATAAAATGTTTAAAAAACCGAAATTAAACTAAATTAATTAAGACTAACACTTTAGTAGAGGAAAAAGGAGAAGACATAAAAGTCACCAAAGTCTTGAGAGTCGTTTTTAGTCGTCATATTAATAACAATAACATTAATAATAATAATACTAATATTAGTAAATTTGCTTATATGCAAGCGCTTAATTAAGGTAACAGTTTCTTGCTTATATCTCGAAAACAGTTACTCCTATCAATTTTTACCTTTTTACTAAAACTAAAGCTGATAAAATTTTCTTCAAAATCGTTATTTGCATTTTTCATGTAGAACTAACCATAAGCAAGATATAAGTTTGAAAATGAATAATAATTAAAAAAAATGTGCTTTAACAGAAAATGTCTTGTGATTTAAAATACACTTAATTTATTGGGTCCAATACTTAATTAGAAGAAAAAGGAGGTGACAGTAAATGCTGCATTTTCGTCTTCGTCTCAAACATTAAATACTGAATTACATTTTTGTTTAGTACTCCTATCAATTTTTATCTTTCCTTCAAAATTAAAGCTGATAAAATTTTTTACAAAATAGTTTTTTGCATTTTTTTTGTAGGACCAACCATAAGCAAGTTATAGAGATGGATATAAATAATCTTTAACAAAAATTTGATATAAAACAAAATGTTTGAAAAACCGAAATTAAGCTAAATTAATATTAAAATAATTAGTAATATTATTATTATTAAAAACCGACTATAACTTTTGTATAGTAAATGTTTTTATACCAGTTTTAAAATGAGTTTTTAATTTTAGACAATTTCTTGCCTAAAAACACAGATCACAGATGATCTCTTGCATAGAAATGAGAAAACGCTCAGATAACACAAAATATGCTTCATTTTTCCTTAGAAAAACTAAGCTTTAATTTAGAAAGAAATTCATTATTATAAGTATTATTATTATTATTATTATTATTATTATTATTATTATTATTATTATTATTATTATTACTTTTATTACTATTATTATTATTATTATTATTATTAAAAACCGATTATAACTTTTGTATAGTAAATGTTTTTATTGTATTTTAAATCACAAGGCATTTTCTGTTAAAGCACTTTTTTTTTAAATATTAATTATTATCAAACTTATATCTCGCTTATGGTTAGTCCTACATGAAAAATGCAAATAACTATTTTGTAGGAAATTTTATCAGCTTTAATTTTAGTAAAAAGATAAAAATTGATAGGAGTAACTGTTTTCGAGATATAAGCAAGAAACCAAAAAACTGTTACCTTAATTAAGCGCTTGCGTATAAACAAATTTAATAATATTAGTATTATTAATATTAATGTTATTGTTATTAATATGAAGACTAAAAACGACTCTCAAGACTTTGGTAACTTTTATGTCTTCTCCTTTTTCCTCTACTAAAGTGTTAGTCTTAATTTAGTTTAATTTCGGTTTTTCAAACATTTTATTTTAAAGCAAATTTTTGTTAAAGATTATATATATCCAACTCTATAACTCGCTTATGGTTGGTCCTACAAAAAAATGCAAATAACTATTTTGTAGGAAATTTTATCAGCTTTAATTTTGAAAAAAAGATAAAAATTGATTGGAGTAACTGTTTTCGAGATATAAGCAAGAAACCAAAAAACTGTTACCTTAATTAAGCGTTTGCATATAAGCAAATTTAGTACTATTAGTATTATTATTATTAATGTTATTGTTATTAAAATGACGACTAAAGACGACTCTGAAACATTTAGTGACTTTTATGTCTTCTCCTTTTTCCTCTACTAAAGTGTTAGACACAATTAATTTAGTTTAATTCCGGTTTTTCAAGCATTTTATTTTAAAGCAAATTTTTGTTAAATATTTTTTATATCCAACTTTATAACTCGTTTATGCTTGGTCCTACAAGAAAAATGTAAATAACTATTTTGTTGGAAATTTTATCAGCTTTAATTTTGAAAGAAAGATAAAATTTGATAGGGGGAACTGTTTTCGAGACATAAGCAAAAAACCAATAAGAAAACTGTAACTGTTACTGAACAAAAATGTAATTCAGTTTTCAATGTTTGAGACGAAGACAAAAATGCAGCATTTAAAAACGACTCTGATGACTTCAGTGACTTTTATGTCACCTCCTTTTTCTTCTAATAAAGTATTGGACCCAATAAATTAAGTGTATTTTAAATCACAAGACATTTTCTGTTAAACCTTTTTTTTTTAATTATTAATTATTTTCAAACTTATATCTCGCTTATGGTTAGTTCTACATGAAAAATGCAAATAACTATTTTGTAGGAAATTTTATCACCTTTAATTTTGGTGAAAAAGTAAAATTTGATAGGAGTAACTATTTTCGAGATATAAGCAAAAAACAAAAAAACTGTTACCTTAATTAAGCGCTTGCATATAAGCAAATTTAGTACTACTAGTATTGTTATTATAAATGTTATTGTTATTAATATGACGACTAAAGACAACTCTAAGACTTTAGTGACTTTTATGTCTCCTCCTTTTTTCTCTACTAAAGTGTTAGACACAATTAATTTAGTTTAATTTCAGTTTTTCAAACATTTTATTTTAAAGCAAATTTTTGTTAAATATTAAAAACTATAAAATGGCTTAGATTGCCTAAAAACACAGATCACACATGATCTTTTGCATAGAAATGAGAAAACGCTCATGTAACACAGAAAATAAGCACCATTTTTCCTTATTAAAAGTATTATTATTATTATTACTTTTGTTACTATTACTATTATTATTATTATTATTATTATTATTATTATTATTATTATTGTTATTATTATTATTATTATTATTATTATTATTATTATTATTATTATTATTATTATTATTATTATTATTATTATTATTATTATTATTATTATTATTACTATTATTATTATTAACTTTTGTATAGTAAATGTTTTTATACCAGTTTTAAAATAAGTTATTAATTTTAGCCAATTTCTTGCCTAAAAACTATCAAATGGCTTAGATTGCCTAAAAACACAGATCACACATGATCTTTTGCATAGAAATGAGAAAAGCTCATATAACACAAAATAAGCTTCATTTTTGCTTAGAAAACTAAGCTTACTTTTATTACTACTATTATTATTATTTTTATTATTATTATTATTATTACTATTATTTTTATTATTATTATTACTATTATTATTATTTTTATTATTATTATTATTAATATTATTATTATTAAAAACCGATTATAACTTTGTATAGTAAATGTTTTTATACCAGTTTTAAAATGAGTTATTAATTTTAGACAATTTCTTGCCTAAAAACACAGATCACAGATGATCTCTTGCATAGAAATGAGAAAACGCTCAGATAACACAACATAAGCATCATTTTTGCTTAGAAAAACTAAGCTTTAATTTAGAAAGAAATTCATTATTATAAGTATTATTATCATTATTATTATTATTATCATTATTATTTCTTTTATTACTATTATTATTATTATTATTATTATTATTATTATTATTATTATTATTAACTTTTGTATAGTAAATGTTTTTATACCAGTTTTAAAATGAGTTATTAATTTTATTCAATTTCTTGCCTAAACACACAGATCACAGATGATCTCTTGCATAGAAATGAGAAAACGCTCATATAACACACAAAATAAGCTTCATTTTTGCTTAGAAAACTAAGCTTACTTTTATTACTATTATTATTATTTTTATTATTATTATTATTATTAACTTTTGTATAGTAAATGTTTTTATACCAGTTTTAAAATGAGTTTTTAATTTTAGACAATTTCTTGCCTAAAAACACATATCACAGATGATCTCTTGCATAGAAATGAGAAAACGCTCAGATAACACAAAATAAGCATCATTTTGGCTTAGAAAAACTAAGCTTTAGTTTAGAAAGAAATTCATTATTATAAGTATTATTATCATTATTATTATTATTATTATTATTATTATTATTATTATTATTATTATTATTATTATTATTATTATTATTATTATTATTATTATTAACTTTTGTATAGTAAATGTTTTTATACCAGTTTTAAAATGAGTTATTAATTTTATTCAATTTCTTGCCTAAAAACACAGATCACAGATGATCTCTTGCATAGAAATGAGAACACGCTCATATAACACACAAAATAAGCTTCATTTTTGCTTAGAAAACTAAGCTTACTTTTATTACTATTATTATTATTTTTATTATTATTATTATTATTACTATTATTATTATTATTATTATTACTATTATTATTATTATTATTATTATTATTATTATTATTATTATTATTATTGCTATTATTATTATTATTATTAAAAAATTATATTAAACAGACAGAAAACGTCGTATTCTGACACAAAAAAACGAATTACGTTATAGACTTGACGAGAACGGCGTATTTCGGACTCTTATAGGACTCTTATAGGGTCAAAAAGTATCAGTTTGGATTAAAACAAATTATTTTTGTTGACTCTCAGTCTGAATTGTTCATCAGTTCAAAAAAAACGGCTTATTTTAGAAGATCTTTTGCTTTGAACAAGAAAACTTACATCGAACAGACTAAAAACGTATTAATCTGGCATAAAAGAGCAATTTATGTATCACTTCGGATAAAGGCAGCTAATCCTATTCGTTTCATTGCATAAAATAGACAAAATTGTTAATAAATCTAACAAAAACGCTGTATTCTAGCACAAAATACTAATTACATTATAGTTTCGACGAGAATAGCTAATTTGGAATGATTCATGCTTCCAAACGAGTAAATTTTTATTAAACAGATGCCAAACATCATGTTTTGTCCTATAAAGACATTTTATATTGCAGTTTGTATTAAAACGAAATATTTTCGTTGATTCTTTGTTAGAAGCAGCAAACCTAACATTAAAGAATCTGAAAACTTTATATTCGGACACAAACCACCGAATTTTTTATCAGTTTAGACAAAAACGGTTGATTTTCGACAATATTTTGCTTTGAACAAGAAAACTTATATCAAACTGACTAAAAACGTCTTATTTTAGCACAAAACAAAAGATTTGCGTAATAGTCTTAACGAGAGCTGTTAATTTCAAACGGTTCTATGCTTTGAAACGAGTAAACTTTCACTGTACAGAGGAAAAACATCTTATTTCCCCTTTTAAAAACGATTCATGCCACAGTTTGGATAAAAACCAATTATTTTCGTTAATTCATTGTTACAAACATGAAACCTTACATCAAAGTAACTGAAAACCCCTTATTCAGGCACAGTAATTCGAATTACGTTTCAGTCTGGACAAAAACTGCTTACTTTAGACGATCCTTTGTTTTGAATACAAAAACTTACATTAAAAAGATTAAAAACGTCTTATTCTGGCTGAAAACTGCAAATTATATATTACTCTAGATAAAAGCAATTTATCCTGATTACTCCTTTACTTAGAATAGAGTAAACTTGTATAAAACTTAATAAAAACTTTAAATTTCGTCTCAAAGAAATAATTTACGTTATAGTTTTGACCAGCACTGTTTATTTCAAACGATTTTATGATTCGAAACTAATGAACTTTTATGGGGCAGATGCAAAACCACATATTACAATATAAAGCGTTGTTTTAAAGCAAATTATTACCTTTTGCAACAAGAAATTTCACGTCAAAGAAACTGAAAACATCGTATCCATGCACAAATATCGAATTACGTATCAGTTTAGGCAAATACAGCTTATTTTAAACGATTCCTTGCTATAAACAAGAAAAATTTTATCAAACATATTGAAAATGTTTATTAAAGTTTTCATTAAGTTTTATACAAGTTTGCTCTATTCTAAGCAAAGGAGTAATCAGGATAAACTGCTTTTATCCAAAGTAATACATAATTTGCAGTTTTGAGCCAGAATAAGACGTTTTTAATTTTTTTAATGTAAGTTTTCGTGTTCAAAAGAAAGAATCGTCTAAAATAAGCAATTTGTGTCCAGACTGAAACTTAATTTGATTTTCTGGGCCTGAATAAAAGGTTTTCAGTTTCTTTGATGTAAGGTTTCTTGTTTGTAACAATGAATAAACGAAAATCATTGGTTTTAATCCAAACTGTGAACTCTTAATTTCAAACGATTTTATGCCCCCAAACGAGAAAACTTTCACTAAACAGATGCCAAACGTCTTAGCTCGTTTTATAAAAACGACTTATGTTACAGTTTAAACAAAAACAAATTATTTTCGTTGTTGTTGTGTCAAAATAATTTATTTCGAATGATTCAATGGAGCGAAACGAGTAAACTTTTATAGGACAGATGCAAAATACCATATTACCACATAAATCGTTATTTTAAAGCAAAGTATTAGCTTTTGCACTTGTTCAATTAAAGTTTGCTTACTTCGAAATATGTAGTCGTCCGAAATAATTTTTTTTGTCAAAACTATAACGTAATTTGTTCTTTTGAGCTTGAATATAGAGTTTTCATTACGTCTTATAGTAGTTTACTCTATTCTAAGCATAGAATCAAACAGAGTAATCCGCTTTTGTTAAAACTGATACATAATTTGCTCTTATTTTCGAGAATAAGACATTTTCAATATGTTTGATAAAATTTTTCTTGTTTATAGCAAGGAATCGTTTAAAATAAGCTGAATTTGCCTAAACTGATACGTAATTCGATATTTGTGCATGGATACGATGTTTTCAGTTTCTTTGACGTGAAATTTCTTGTTGCAAAAGGTAATACTTTGCTTTAAAACAACGCTTTATATGGTAATATGTGGTTTTGCATCTGCCCCATAAAAGTTCATTAGTTTCGAATCATAATTTCGTTTGAAATAAACAGTGATGGTCAAAACTATAACATAAATTATTTCTTTGAGACGAAATTTAAAGTTTTCATTAAGTTTTATACAAGTTTACTCTATTCTAAGTAAAGGAGTAATCAGGATAAATTGCTTTTATCTAGAGTAATATATAATTTGCAGTTTTCAGCCAGAATAAGACGTTTTTAATCTTTTTAATGTAAGTTTTCGTGTTCAAAACAAAGGATCGTCTAAATAAGCAGTTTTTGTCCAGACTGAAACGTAATTCGAATTTCTGTGCCAAAATAAGGGGTTTTCAGTTTCTTTGATGTAAGGTTTCTTGTTTGTAACAATGAATTAACAAAAATAATTGGTTTTTATCCAAACTGTGGCATGAATCAGCTTTAAGACTATAACGCAAATCTTTTGTTTTGTGCTAAAATAAGACGTTTTTAGTCAGTTTGATATAAGCTTTCTTGTTCAAAGCAAAATATTGTCGAAAATCAACCGTTTTTGTCTAAACTGAAACAAAATTCGGTGGTTTGTGTCAGAATACAAAGTTTTCAGATTCTTTAATGTTAGGTTTGCTGCTTCTAACAAAGAATCAACGAAAATATTTTGTTTTAATACAAACTGCAATATAAAATGTCTTTATAGGACAAAACATGATGTTTGGCATCTGTTTATTAAAAATTTACTCGTTTGGAAGCATAGAATCATTCCAAATAAGCTATTCTCGTCGAAACTATAATGTAATTAGTATTTTGTGCTAGAATACAGCGTTTTTGTT
Source organism: Tribolium castaneum (assembly GCF_031307605.1). Lineage (NCBI taxonomy): Eukaryota > Metazoa > Arthropoda > Insecta > Coleoptera > Tenebrionidae > Tribolium > Tribolium castaneum. The sequence continues at coordinate 2,021,311 of NC_087401.1, read as the reverse complement.
AGATTTATTAACAATTTTGTCTATTTTAAGCAATGAAACGAATAGGATTAGCTGCCTTTATCCAAAGTGATACATAAATTGCTCTTTTATGCCAGATTAATACGTTTTTAGTCTGTTCGATGTAAGTTTTCTTGTTCAAAGCAAAAGATCGTCTAAAGTAAGCCGTTTTTGTTTGAACTGATGAACAATTCAGACTGAGAGTCAAGAAAACGAATTTGTTTTAATCCAAACTGATAATTTTTGACCCTATAAGAGTCCTATAAGAGTCCGAGATACGCCGTTCTCGTCAAGTCTATAACGTAATTCGTTTTTTTGTGTCAGAATACGACGTTTTCTGTCTGTTTAATATAAGTTTATAATAATAATAATAATAATAACAATAATAATAATAATAATAATAATAATAATAACAATATTAATAATAATAATAATAATAATAATAATAATAATAAAAATAATAATAGAAATAAAAGTAAGCTTAGTTTTCTAAGCAAAAATGAAGCTTATTTTGTGTGTTATATGAGCGGTTTCTCATTTCTATGCAAGAAATCATGTGTGATCAGTATTTTTAGGCAAGAAATTGTCTAAAATTAATAACTCATTTTAAAACTGGTATAAAAACATTTACTATACAAAAGTTAATAATAATAATAATAATAATAATAATAATAATAATAATAATAATAATAATAATAATAGTAATAATAATAATAATAATAATAATGATAATAATACTTATAATAATGAATTTCTTTCTAAATTAAAGATTAGTTTTTCTAAGCAAAAATGATGCTTATTTTGTGTGTTATATGAGAGTTTTCTCATTTCTATGCAAGTGATCATCTGTGATCTGTGTTTTTAGGCAAGAAATTGAATAAAATTAATAACTCATTTTAAAACTGGTATAAAAACATTTACTATACAAAAGTTAATAATAATAATAATAATAATAATAATAATAATAATAATAATAATATTAATAAAAGAAACAATAATAATAATAATAATAATAATAATAATAATAATGATAATAATACTTATAATAATAAATTTCTTTCTAAATTAAAGCTTAGTTTTTCTAAGCAAAAATGATGCTTATTTTGTGTTATCTGGGCGTTTTCTCATTTCTATGCAAGAGATCATCTGTGATCTGTGTTTTTAGGCAAGAAATTGTCTAAAATTAATAACTCATTTTAAAACTGGTATAAAAACATTTACTATACAAAAGTTATAATCGGTTTTTAATAATAATAATATTAATAATAATAATAATAATAATAATAATAATAATAATAATAATAATAATAATAATAATAATAATAATAATAATAATAATAATAATAATAATAGTAATAATAATAATAATAGTAATAATAATAATAATAATAAAAATAATAATAATAGTAGTAGTAAAAGTAAGCTTAGTTTTCTAAGCCAAAATGAAGCTTATTTTGTGTTATATGAGCGTTTTCTCATTTCTATGCAAAAGATCATGTGTGATCTGTGTTTTAAGTTGTGTCAGAATACGACGTTTTCTGTCTGTTTAATATAAGTTTTTAATAATAATAACAATAATAATAATAATAATAATAATAATAATAATAATAATAATAATAATAATAATAATAATAATAATAATAACAATAATAATAATAATAATAATAATAATAATAATAGTAATAGTAACAAAAGTAATAATAATAATAATACTTTTAAAAAGGAAAAATGGAGCTTATTTTGTGTGTTACATGAGCGTTTTCTCATTTTTATGCAAAAGATCATGTGTGATCTGTGTTTTTAGGCAATCTAAGCCATTTTATAGATTTTAATATTTAACAAAAATTTGCTTTAAAATAAAATGTTTGAAAAACCGAAATTAAACTAAATTAATTGTGTCTAACACTTCAGTAGAGGAAACAGGAGGAGACATAAAAGTCACTAAAGTCTTAAAGTTGTCTTTAGTCGTCATATTAATAACAATAACATTTATAATAACAATACTAGTAGTACTAAATTTGCTTATATGCAAGCGCTTAATTAAGGTAACAGTTTTTTTGTTTTTTGCCTATATCTCGAAAACAGTTACTCCTATCAATTTTTACTTTTTCACAAAAATTAAAGGTGATAAAATTTCCTACAAAATAGTTATTTGCATTTTTCATGTAGAACTAACCATAAGCGAGATATAAGTTTGAAAATAATTATTAATTAAAAAAAAGTGTTTTAACAGAAAATGTCTTGTGATTTGAAATTCACTTAATTTGTTGGGTCCAATACTTTATTAGAAGAAAAAGGAGGTGACATAAAAGTCACTGAAGTCTTTAGAGTCGTTTTTAAATGCTGCATTTTTGACTTCGTCTCTAACATTGAAAACTGAATTACATTTTTGTTCAGTAACAGTTACAGTTTTCTTATTGGTTTTTTGCTTATATCTCGAAAACAGTTACTCCTATCAAATTTTATCTTTCTTTCAAAATTAAAGCTAATAAAATTTCCAACAAAATAGTTATTTACATTTTTCTTGTAGGACCAAGCATAAACGAGTTATAGAGTTGGATATAAATAATATTTAACAAAAATTTGCTTTAAAATAAAATGCTTGAAAAACCGGAATTAAACTAAATTAATTGTGTCTAACACTTTAGTAGAGGAAAAAGGAGAAGACATAAAAGTCACTAAATGTTTCAGAGTCGTCTTTAGTCGTCATATTAATAACAATAACATTAATAATAATAATACTAATAGTACTAAATTTGCTTATATGCAAACGCTTAATTAAGGTAACAGTTTTTTGGTTTCTTGCTTATATCTCGAAAACAGTTACTCCTTTCAATTTTTATCTTTTTTTCAAAATTAAAGCTGATAAAATTTCCTACAAAATAGTTATTTGCATTTTTTTGTAGGACCAACCATAAGCGAGTTATAGAGTTGGATATAAATAATATTTAACAAAAATTTGCTTTAAAATAAAATGTTTGAAAAATCGAAATTAAACTAAATTAATTGAGTCTAACACTTTAGTATAGGAAAAAGGAAAAGACATAAAAGTCACCAAAGTCTTCAGAGTCGTTGTTAGTCGTCACATTAATAACAATAACATTAATAATAATAATACTAATAGTACTAAATCTGCTTATATGCAAGCGCTTTATTAAGGTAACAGTTTTTTGGTTTCTTGCTTATATCTCGAAAACAGTTACTCTTATCAATTTTTATCTTTTTACTAGAATTAAAGCTGATAAAATTTCCTACAAAATAGTTATTTGCATTTTTCTTGTAGGACCAAGCATAAGCGAGTTATAGAGATGGATTTAAATGATATTTAACAAAAATTTGCTTTAAAATAAAATGTTTGAAACACTGAAATTAAACTAAATTAATTGTGTCTAACACTTTAGTAGAGGAAAAAGAAGAAGACATAAAAGTCACTAAAGATTTCAGAGTCGTCTTTAATCGTCATATTAATACCAATAACATTAATAATAATACTAATAGTACTAAATTTGCTTATATGCAAACGCTTAATTAAGTTAACAGTTTTTTGGTTTCTTGCTTATATCTCGAAAACAGTTACTCCAATCAATTTTTATCTTTTTACTAAAATTAAAGCTGATAAAATTTCCTACAAAATAGTTATTTGCATTTTTCTTGTAGGACCAAGCATAAGCGAGTTATAGAGATGGATTTAAATAATATTTAACAAAAATTTGCTTTAAAATAAAATGTTTGAAATACTGAAATTAAACTAAATTAATTGTGTCTAACACTTTAGTAGAGGAAAAAGAAGAAGACATAAAAGTCACTAAAGATTTCAGAGTCGTCTTTAATCGTCATATTAATAACAATAACATTAATAATAATAATACCAATAGTACTAAATTTGCTTATATGCAAACGCTTAATTAAGGTAACAGTGTTTTGGTTTCTTGCTTATATCTCGAAAACAGTTACTCCTATCAATTTTCATCTTTTTACTAAAATTCAAGCTGATAAAATTTCCTACAAAATAGTTATTTGCATTTTTTATGTAGGACTAACCATAAGCGAGATATAAGATTGAAAATAATTAATATTTAAAAAAGAAGTGCTTTAACAGAAAATGTCTTGTGATTTAAAATACACTTAATTTATTAGGTCCAATACTTTATTAGAAAAAAAAGGGGGTGACATATAAGTCACTGAAGTCTTCAGAGTCGATTTTAAATGCTGCATTTTCGTCTTCGTCTCAAACATTGAAAACTGAATTACATTTTTGTTCTGAAACGGTAACAGTTTTTACTTTGGTTTTTTGCTTATAATTCGAAAACAGTTACTCCTATCAATTTTTATCTTTCTTTCAAAATTAAAGCGGATAACATTTCCTACAAAATAGTTATTTGCATTTCTCTTGTAGGACCAACCATAAGCGAGTTATAAAGTTGGATATAAATAATATTTAACAAAAACTTGCTTAAAAATAATATGTTTGAAATACTGAAATTAAACTAAATTAATTGTGTCTAACACTTTAGTAGAGAAAAAAGAAAAAGACATAAAAGTCACCAAAGTCTTCAGAATCGTTTTTAGTCGTCATATTAATAACAATAACATTAATAATAATAATACTAATAGTACTAAGTCTGCTTATATGCAAGCGCTTTATTAAGGTAACAGTTTTTTGGTTTCTTGCTTATATCTCGAAAACAGTTACTCCTATCAATTTTTATCTTTTTACTAAAATTAAAGCTGATAAAATTTCCTACAAAATAGTTATTTGCATTTTTCTTGTAGGACCAAGCATAAGCGAGTTATAGAGATGGATTTAAATAATATTTAACAAAAATTTGCTTTAAAATAAAATGTTTGAAATACTGAAATTAAACTAAATTAATTGTGTCTAACACTTTAGTAGAGGAAAAAGAAGAAGACATAAAACTCACTAAAGATTTCAGAGTAGTCTTTAATCGTCATATTAAAAACAATAACATTAATAATAATAATACTAATAGTACTAAATTTGCTTATATGCAAACGCTTAATTAAGTTATCAGTTTTTTGGTTTCTTGCTTATATCTCGAAAACAGTTACTCCTATCAATTTTTATCTTTTTACTAAAATTAAAGCTGATAAAATTTCCTACAAAATAGTTATTTGCATTTTTCTTGTAGGACCAAGCATAAGCGAGTTATAGAGATGGAATTAAATAATATTTAACAAAAATTTGCTTTAAAATAAAATGTTTGAAATACTGAAATTAAACTAAATTAATTGTGTCTAACACTTTAGTAGAGGAAAAAGAAGAATACATAAAAGTAACTAAAGATTTTAGAGTCGTCTTTAATCGTCATATTAATAACAATAACATTAATAATAATAATACTAATAGTACTAAATTTGCTTATATGCAAACGCTTAATTAAGTTAACAGTTTTTTGGTTTCTTGCTTATATCTAGAAAACAGTTACTCCTATCAATTTTTAGCTTTTTACTAAAATTAAAGCTGATAAAATTTCCAACAAAATAGTTATTTGCATTTTTCATGTAGGACTAACCATAAGCGAGATGTAAGTTTGAAAATAATCAATATTTAAAAAAAATGTGCTTTAACAGAAAATGTCTTGTGATTTAAAATACACTTAATTTATTGGGTCCAATACTTTATTAGAAAAAAAAGGAGGTGACTTAAAAGTCACTGAAGTTTTCAGAGTCGTTTTTAAATGCTGCATTTTCGTCTTCGTCTCAAACATTGAAAACTGAATTACATTTTTGTTCAGTAACGGTTACAATTTTCACTTTGGTTTTTTGCTTATATCTCGAAAACAGTTACTCCTATAAATTTTTATCTTTTCTTCAAAATTAAAGCTGATAAAATTTCCTACAAAATAGTTTTTAGCATTTCTCTTGTAGGACCAACCATAAGCGAGTTATAAAGTTGAATATAAATAATATTTAACAAAAACTTGCTTAAAAATAATATGTTTGAAATACTGAAATTAAACTAAATTAATTGTGTCTAACACTTTAGTAGAGAAAAAAGAAAAAAACATAAAAGTCACCAAAGTCTTCAGAATCGTTTTTAGTCGTCATATTAATAACAATAACATTAATAATAATAATACTAATAGTACTAAATCTGCTTATATGCAAGCGCTTTATTAAGGTAACAGTTTTTTGGTTTCTTGCTTATATCTCGAAAACAGTTACTCCTATCAATTTTTATCTTTTTACTAAAATTAAAGCTGATAAAATTTCCTACAAAATAGTTATTTGCATTTTTCTTGTAGATCCAAGCATAAGCGAGTTATAGAGATGGAATTAAATAATATTTAACAAAAATTTGCTTTAAAATAAAATGTTTGAAATACTGAAATTAAACTAAATTAATTGTGTCTAACACTTTAGTAGAGGAAAAAGAAGAAGACATAAAAGTCACTAAAGATTTCAGAGTCGTCTTTAATCGTCATATTAATAACAATAACATTAATAATAATAACACTAATAGTACTAAATTTGCTTATATGCAAACGCTTAATTAAGTTAACAGTTTTTTGGTTTCTTGCTTATATCTAGAAAACAGTTACTCCTATCAATTTTTATCTTTTTACTAAAATTAAAGCTGATAAAATTTCCAACAAAATAGTTATTTACATTTTTCTTGTAGGACCAAGCATAAACGAGTTATAGAGTTGGATATAAATAATATTTAACAAAAATTTGCTTTAAAATAAAATGCTTGAAAAACCGGAATTTAACTAAATTAGTTGTGTCTAACACTTTAGTAGAAGAAAAAGGAAAAGACATAAAAGTCACTAAATGTTTCAGAGTCGTCTTTAGTCGTCATATTATTAACAATAACATTAATAATAGTAATACTAATAGTACTAAATTTGCTTATATGCAAACGCTTAATTAAGGTAACAGTGTTTTGGTTTCTTGCTTATATCTCGAAAACAGTTACTTCTATCAATTTTTATCTTTTTACTAAAATTCAAGCTGATAAAATTTCCTACATAATAGTTATTTGCATTTTTCATGTAGGACTAACCATAAGCGAGATATAAGTTTGAAAATAATTAATATTTAAAAAAAAAGTGCTTTAACAGAAAATGTCTTGTGATTTAAAATACACTTAATTTATTAGGTCCAATACTTTATTAGAAGAAAAAGGGGGTGACATAAGTCACTGAAGTCTTCAGAGTCGATTTTAAATGCTGCATTTTCGTCTTCGTCTCAAACATTGAAAACTGAATTACATTTTTGTTCTGAAACGGTAACAGTTTTTACTTTGGTTTTTTGCTTATAATTCGAAAACAGTTACTTCTATCAATTTTTATCTTTCTTTCAAAATTAAAGCGGATAACATTTCCTACAAAATAGTTATTTGCATTTCTCTTGTAGGACCAACCATAAGCGAGTTATAAAGTTGGATATAAATAATATTTAACAAAAACATGCTTAAAAATAATATGTTTGAAATACTGAAATTAAAATAAATTAATTGTGTCTAACACTTTAGTAGAGAAAAAAGAAAAAGACATAAAAGTCACCAAAGTCTTCAGAATCGTTTTTAGTCGTCATATTAATAACAATAACATTAATAATAATAATACTAATAGTACTAAGTCTGCTTATATGCAAGCGCTTTATTAAGGTAACAGTTTTTTGGTTTCTTGCTTATATCTCGAAAACAGTTACTCCTATCAATTTTTATCTTTTTACTAAAATTAAAGCAGATAAAATTTCCTACAAAATAGTTATTTGCATTTTTCTTGTAGGACCAAGCATAAGCGAGTTATAGAGATGGATTTAAATAATATTTAACAAAAATTTGCTTTAAAATAAAATGTTTGAAATACTGAAATTAAACTAAATTAATTGTGTCTAACACTTTAGTAGAGGAAAAAGAAGAAGACATAAAACTCACTAAAGATTTCAGAGTAGTCTTTAATCGTCATATTAAAAACAATAACATTAATAATAATAATACTAATAGTACTAAATTTGCTTATATGCAAACGCTTAATTAAGTTATCAGTTTTTTGGTTTCTTGCTTATATCTCGAAAACAGTTACTCCTATCAATTTTTATCTTTTTACTAAAATTAAAGCTGATAAAATTTCCTACAAAATAGTTATTTGCATTTTTCTTGTAGGACCAAGCATAAGCGAGTTATAGAGATGGAATTAAATAATATTTAACAAAAATTTGCTTTAAAATAAAATGTTTGAAATACTGAAATTAAACTAAATTAATTGTGTCTAACACTTTAGTAGAGGAAAAAGAAGAAGACATAAAAGTAACTAAAGATTTTAGAGTCGTCTTTAATCGTCATATTAATAACAATAACATTAATAATAATAATACTAATAGTACTAAATTTGCTTATATGCAAACGCTTAATTAAGGTAACAGTTTTTTGGTTTCTTGCTTATATCTCGAAAACAGTTACTCCTATCAATTTTTATCTTTTTACTAAAATTAAAGCTGATAAAATTTCCAACAAAATAGTTATTTGCATTTTTCATGTAGGACTAATCATAAGCGAGATGTAAGTTTGAAAATAATCAATATTTAAAAAAAATGTGCTTTAACAGAAAATGTCTTGTGATTTAAAATACACTTAATTTATTGGGTCCAATACTTTATTAGAAAAAAAAGGAGGTGACTTAAAAGTCACTGAAGTTTTCAGAGTCGTTTTTAAATGCTGCATTTTCGTCTTCGTCTCAAACATTGAAAACTGAATTACATTTTTGTTCAGTAACGGTTACAATTTTCACTTTGGTTTTTTGCTTATATCTCGAAAACAGTTACTCCTATAAATTTTTATCTTTTCTTCAAAATTAAAGCTGTTAAAATTTCCTACAAAATAGTTTTTAGCATTTCTCTTGTAGGACCAACCATAAGCGAGTTATAAAGTTGAATATAAATAATATTTAACAAAAACTTGCTTAAAAATAATATGTTTGAAATACTGAAATTAAACTAAATTAATTGTGTCTAACACTTTAGTAGAGAAAAAAGAAAAAAACATAAAAGTCACCAAAGTCTTCAAAATCGTTTTTAGTCGTCATATTAATAACAATAACATTAATAATAATAATACTAATAGTACTAAATCTGCTTATATGCAAGCGCTTTATTAAGGTAACAGTTTTTTGGTTTCTTGCTTATATCTAGAAAACAGTTACTCCTATCAATTTTTATCTTTTTACTAAAATTAAAGCTGATAAAATTTCCAACAAAATAGTTATTTACATTTTTCTTGTAGGACCAAGCATAAACGAGTTATAGAGTTGGATATAAATAATATTTAACAAAAATTTGCTTTAAAATAAAATGCTTGAAAAACCGGAATTTAACTAAATTAGTTGTGTCTAACACTTTAGTAGAAGAAAAAGGAAAAGACATAAAAGTCACTAAATGTTTCAGAGTCGTCTTTAGTCGTCATATTATTAACAATAACATTAATAATAGTAATACTAATAGTACTAAATTTGCTTATATGCGCAAACGCTTAATTAAGGAAAAGACATAAAAGTCACTAAATGTTTCAGAGTCGTCTTTAGTCGTCATATTATTAACAATAACATTAATAATAGTAATACTAATAGTACTAAATTTGCTTATATGCGCAAACGCTTAATTAAGGTAACAGTGTTTTGGTTTCTTGCTTATATCTCGAAAACAGTTACTTCTATCAATTTTTATCTTTTTACTAAAATTCAAGCTGATAAAATTTCCTACATAATAGTTATTTGCAATTTTCATGTAGGACTAACCATAAGCGAGATATAAGTTTGAAAATAATTAATATTTAAAAAAAAAGTGCTTTAACAGAAAATGTCTTGTGATTTAAAATACACTTAATTTATTAGGTCCAACACTTTTTTAGAAGAAAAAGAAAAGATGTTTCGTCTTCGTCTCAAACATTGAAAACTGAATTACATTTTTGTTCTGAAACGGTAACAGTTTTCACTTTGGTTTTTTGCTTATATCTCGAAAACAATTACTCTTATCAGTTTTTATTTTCTTTTCAAAATAAAGCTGATAAAATTTCCTACAAAATAGTTATTTGCATTTTTTTTGTAGGACCAACCATAAGCGAGTTATAAAGTTGGATATAAATAATATTTAACAAAAACTTGCTTAAAAATTAAATGTTTGAAATACTAAAATTAAACTAAATTAATTGTGTCTAACACTTTAGTAGAGAAAAAAGAAAAAGACATAAAAGTCACCAAAGTCTTCAGAATCGTTTTTAATCGTCATATTAATAACAATAACATTAATAATAATAATACTAATAGTACTAAATTTGCTTACATGCAAACGCTTAATTCAGGTAACAATTTTTTGGTTTCTTGCTTATATCTCGAAAACAGTTACTTCTATCAATTTTTATCTTTTTACTAAAATTAAAGCTGATAAAATTTCCTACAAAATAGTTAATTGCATTTTTAATGTAGGACTAACCATAAGCGAGATATAAGTTTGAAAATAATTAAAATTTAAAAAAAAGTGCTTCAACAGAAAATGTCTTGTGATTTAAAATACACTTAATTTATTGGGTCCAATACTATATTAGAAGAAAAAAGAGGTGACAGAAAGGTCACTGAAGTCTTTAGATCTTATTGGTTTTTTGCTTATATCTCGAAAACAGTTACTCCTATCAATTTTTATTTGTTTTTCAAAATTAAAGCTGATAAAATTTCCTACAAAATAGTTATTTGCATTTTTCTTGTAGGACCAACCATAAGCGAGTTATAGAGTTGGATATAAATAATATTTAACAAAAATTTGCTTTAAAATAAAATGTTTGAAAAACTGAAATTAAACTAATTTAATTGTGTCTAACACATTAGTAGAGGAAAAAGAAGAAGACATAAAAGTCACTAAAGGTTTCAAAGTTGTCTTTAATCGTCATATTAATAACAATAACATTAATAATAATAATACTAATAGTACTAAATTTGCTTATATGCAAACGCTTAATTAAGGTAACAGTGTTTTGGTTTCTGGCTTATATCTCGAAAACAGTTACTCCTATCAATTTTTATCTTTTTACTAAAATTCAAGCTGATAAAATTTCCAATAAAATAGTTATTTGCATTTTTTATGTAGGACTAACCATAAGCGAGATATAAGATTGAAAATAATTAATATTTAAAAAAAAAGTGCTTTAACAGAAAATGTCTTGTGATTTAAAATACACTTAATTTATTGGGTCCAATACTTTATTAGAAGAAAAAAGAGGTGCCAAAAAGGTCACTGAAGTCTTTAGAGTCGTTTGTAAATGCTGCATTTTCGTCTTCGTCTCAAACATTGAAAACTGAATTACATTTTTGTTCAGTAACTGTTACAGTTTTCTTATTGGTTTTTTACTTATATCTCAAAAACAGTTACTCCTATCAATTTTTATCTTTCTTTTACAATTAAAGCTGATAAAGCTTCCTACAAAATAGTTATTTGCATTTTTCTTGTAGGACCAACCATAAGCGAGTTATAGAGTTGGATATAAATAATATTTAACAAAAATTTGCTTTAAATAAAATGTTTGAAAAACCGAAATTAAACTAAATTAATTGAGTCTAACACTTTAGTAGAGAAAAAAGAAAAAGACATAAAAGTCACCAAAGTCTTCAGAATCGTTTTTAGTCGTCATATTAATAACAATAACATTAATAATAATAATACTAATAGTACTAAATCTGCTTATATGCAAGCGCTTTATTAAGGTAACAGTTTTTTGGTTTCTTGCTTATATCTCGAAAACAGTTACTCCTATCAATTCTTATTTTTTTACTAAAATTAAAGCTGATAAAATTTCCTACGAAATAGTTATTAGCATTTTTCTTGTAGGACCAAGCATAAGCGAGTTATAGAGATGGATTTAAATAATATTTAACAAAAATTTGCTTTAAAATAAAATGTTTGAAATACTGAAATTAAACTAAATTAATTGTGTCTAACACTTTAGTAGAGGAAAAAGAAAAAGACATAAAAGTCACTAAAAATTTCAGAGTCCACTTTAATCGTCATATTAATAACAATAACATTAATAATAATAATACTAATAGTACTAAATTTGCTTATATGCAAACGCTTAATTAAGTTAACAGTTTTTTGGTTTCTTGCTTATATCTCGAAAACAGTTACTCCTATCAATTTTTATCTTTTTACTAAAATTAAAGCTGATAAAATTTCCAACAAAATAGTTATTTGCATTTTTCATGTAGGACTAACCATAAGCGAGATGTAAGTTTGAAAACATTCAATATTTAAAAAAAAGTGCTTTAACAGAAAATGTCTTGTGATTTAAAATACACTTAATTTATTGAGTCCAATACTTTATTAGAAAAAAAGGAGGTGACTTAAAAGTCACTGAAGTTTTCAGAGTCGTTTTTAAATGCTGCATTTTCGTCTTCGTCTCAAATATTGAAAACTGAATTACATTTTTGTTCAGTAACGGTTACAATTTTCACTTTGGTTTTTTGCTTATATCTCGAAAACAGTTACTCCTATAAATTTTTATCTTTTCTTCAAAATTAAAGCTGATAAAATTTCCTACAAAATAGTTTTTAGCATTTTTTTTGTAGGACCAACCATAAGCGAGTTATAGAGTTGGATATAAATAATCTTTAAGAAAAATTTGCTTTAAAATAAAATGTTTGAAAAACTGAAATTAAACTAATTTAATTGTGTCTAACACATTAGTAGAGGAAAAAGAAGAAGACATAAAAGTCACTAAAGGTTTCAAAGTTGTCTTTAATCGTCATATTAATAACAATAACATTAATAATAATAATACTAATAGTACTAAATTTGCTTATATGCAAGCGCTTTATTAAGGTAACAGTTTTTTGGTTTCTTGCTTATATCTCGAAAACAGTTACTCCTATCAATTTTTATCTTTTTACTAAAATTAAAGCTGATAAAATTTCCAACAAAATAGTTATTTGCATTTTTCATGTAAGACTAACCATAAGCGAGATATATGATTGAAAATAATTAATATTTAAAAAAAAGTGCTTTAACAGAAAATGTCTTGTGATTTAAAATACACTTAATTTATTGGGTCTAATTCTTTATTAGAAGAAGAAGGAAGTGACATAAAAGTCACTGAAGTCTTCAGAGTCGTTTTTAAATGCTGCAGTTTCGTCTTCGTCTCAAACATTGAAAACTGAATTACATTTTGGTTCAGTAACAGTCACAGTTTTCTTATTGGTTTTTTGCTTATATCTCGAAAACAGTTACTCCTATCAATTTTTATTTATTTTTCAAAATTAAAGCTGATAAAATTTCCTACAAAATAGTTATTTGCATTTTTCTTGTAGGACCAACCATAAGCGAGTTATAGAGTTGGATATAAATAATATTTAACAAAAATTTGCTTTAAAATAAAATGTTTGAAAAACTGAAATTAAACTAATTTAATTGTGTCTAACACATTAGTAGAGGAAAAAGAAGAAGACATAAAAGTCACTAAAGGTTTCAAAGTTGTCTTTAATCGTCATATTAATAACAATAACATTAATAATAATAATACTAATAGTACTAAATTTGCTTATATGCAAACGCTTAATTAAGGTAACAGTGTTTTGGTTTCTGGCTTATATCTCGAAAACAGTTACTTCTATCAATTTTTATTTTTTACTAAAATTCAAGCTGATAAAATTTCCTACAAAATAGTTATTTGCATTTTTTATGCAGGACTAACCATAAGCGAGATATAAGATTGAAAATAATTAATATTTAAAAAAAAATGTTTTAACAGAAAATGTCTTGTGATTTAAAATACACTTAATTTTTTAGGTCCAATACTTTATTAGAAAAAAAAAGGGGGTGACATATAAGTCACTGAAGTCTTCAGAGTCGATTTTAAATGCTGCATTTTCGTCTTCGTCTCAAACATTGAAAACTGAATTACATTTTTGTTCTGAAACGGTAACAGTTTTTACTTTGGTTTTTTGCTTATATCTCGAAAACAGTTACTGCTATCAATTTTTATCTTTCTTTCAAAATTAAAGCTGATAACATTTCCTACAAAATAGTTATTTGCATTTTTCTTGTAGGACCAACCAACCATAAGCGAGTTATAAAGTAGGATATAAATAATATTTAACAAAAACTTGCTTAAAAATAAAATGTTTGAAATACTGAAATTAAACTAAATTAATTGTGTCTAACACTTTAGTAGAGAAAAAAGAAAAAGACATAAAAGTCACCAAAGTCTTCAGAATCGTTTTTAGTCGTCATATTAATAACAATAACATTAATAATAATAATAATAATAGTACTAAATCTGCTTATATGCAAGCGCTTTATTAAGGTAACAGTTTTTTGGTTTCTTGCTTATATCTCGAAAACAGTTACTCCTATCAATTTTTATCTTTTTACTAAAATTAAAGCTGATAAAATTTCCTACGAAATAGTTATTTGCATTTTTCTTGTAGGACCAAGCATAAGCGAGTTATAGAGATGGATTTAAATAATATTTAACAAAAATTTGCTTTAAAATAAAATGTTTGAAATACTGAAATTAAACTAAATTAATTGTGTCTAACACTTTAGTAGAGGAAAAAGAAGAAGACATAAAAGTCACTAAAGATTTCAGAGTCGTCTTTAATCGTCATATTAATAACAATAACATTATTAATAATAATACTAATAGTACTAAATTTGCTTATATGCAAACGCTTAATTAAGTTAATAGTTTTTTGGTTTCTTGCTTATATCTCGAAAACAGTTACTCCTATCAATTTTTATCTTTTTACTAAAATTAAAGCTGATAAAATTTCCAACAAAATAGTTATTTGCATTTTTCATGTAGGACTAACCATAAGCGAGATGTAAGTTTGAAAATAATCAATATTTAAAAAAAAATTGCTTTAACAGAAAATGTCTTGTGATTTAAAATACACTTAATTTATTGAGTCCAATACTTTATTAGAAAAAAAGGAGGTGACTTAAAAGTCACTGAAGTTTTCAGAGTCGTTTTTAAATGCTGCATTTTCGTCTTCGTCTCAAACATTGAAAACTGAATTACATTTTTGTTCAGTAACGGTTACAATTTTCAATTTGGTTTTTTGCTTATATCTCGAAAACCGTGACTCCTATAAATTTTTATCTTTTCTTTAAAATTAAAGCTGATAAAATTTCCTACAAAATAGTTTTTAGCATTTTTTTTTTGTAGGACCAACCATAAGCGAGTTATAGAGTTGGATATAAATAATCTTTAAGAAAAATTTGCATTAAAATAAAATGTTTGAAAAACCGAAATTAAACTAAATTAATTGGGTCCAATACTTTATTAGAAGAAAAAGGAGGTGACATAAAAGTCACTGAAGTCTTCAGAGTCGATTTTAAATGCTGCATTTTCGTCTTCGTCTCAAACATTGAAAACTAAATTACATTTTTGTTCAGTAACAGTTACAGTTTTCTTATTGGTTTTTTGCTTATATCTCGAAAACTGTTACTCCTATCAATTTTTATCTTTCTTTCAAAATTAAAGCTGATAAAATTTTCTACAAAATAGTTATTCGCATTTTTTTTGTAGGACCAACCATAAGCCAGTTATAGAGTTGGATATAAATAATCTTTAACAAAAATTTGCTGTAAAATAAAATGTTTGAAAAACCGAAATTAAACTAAATTAATTGTGTCTAACACTTTAGTAGAAGAAAAAGGAGAAGACATAAAAGTTACCAAAGTCTTCAGAGTTGTTTTTAGTACTAAATTTGCTTATATGCAAGCCCTTAATTAAAGTAACAGTTTTTTGGTTTCTTGCTTATACCTCGAAAACAGTTACTCCTATCAATTTGTATCTTTTCACTAAAATTAAAGCTGATAAAATTTCCTACAAAATAGTTATTTGCATTTTTCATGTAGGACTAACCATAAGCGAGATATAAGTTTGAAAGTAATTAATATTTAAAAAAAAATGTGCTTTAACAGAAAATGTCTTGTGATTTAAAATCACGCTTATGGTTAGTCCTACATGAAAAATGCAAACAACTGTTTTGTAGGAAAATTTATCAGCTTTAATTTTAGTGAAAAGATAAAAATTGATAGGAGTAACTGTTTTCGAGATATAAGCAAGAAACCAAAAAACTGTTACTTTAATTAAGGGCTTGCATATAAGCAAATTTAGTACTAAAAACAACTCTGAAGACTTTGGTGACTTTTATGTCTTCTCCTTTTTCTTCTACTAAAGTGTTAGACACTATTAATTTAGTTTAATTTCGGTTTTTCAAACATTTTATTTTAAAGCAAATTTTTGTTAAAGATTATTTATATCCAACTTTATAACTTGGTTATGGTTGGTCCTACAAAAAAAATGCGAATAACTATTTTGTAGAAAATTTTATCAGCTTTAATTTTGAAAGAAAGATAAAAATTGATAGAAGTAACTATTTTCGAGATATAAGCAAAAAACCAATAAGAAAACTGTAACTGTTACTGAACAAAAATGTAATTCAGTTTTCAATGTTTGAAACAAAGACGAAAATGCAGCATTTAAAATCGTCTCTGAAGACTTCAGTGACTTTTATGTCTCCTCCTTTTTCTTCTAATAAAGTATTGGACCCATTAAATTAAGTGTATTTTAAATCACAAGACATTTTTTGTTAAAGCACTTTTTTTTTAAATATTAATTATTTTCAAACTTATATCTCGCTTATGGTTAGTCCTACATGAAAAATGCAAATTACTATTTTGTAGGAAATTTTATCACCTTTAATTTTGGTGAAAAAGTAAAAATTGATAGGAGTAACTGTTTTCGAGATATAAGCAAAAACAAAAAAACTGTTACCTTAATTAAGCGCTTGCATATAAGAAAATTTAGTACTACTAGTATTGTTATTATAAATGTTATTGTTATTAATATGACGACTAAAGACAACTCTAAGACTTAAGTGACTTTTATGTCTCCTTCTTTTTCCTCTACTAAAGTGTTAGACACAATTAATTTAGTTTAATTTCAGTTTTTCAAACATTTTATTTTAAAGCAAATTTTTGTTTAATATTATTTATATCCAACTCTATAACTTGCTTATGCTTGGTTCTACAAGAAAAATGTAAATAACTATTTTGGTGTTTTCGAGATATAAGCAAAAAACCAAAGTGAAAACTGTTACAGTTACTGAACAAAAATGTAATTCAGTTTTCAATGTTTGAGACGAAGACGAAAATGCAGCATTTAAAAACGACTCTTAAAACTTCAGTGACTTTTATGTCACCTCCTTTTTCTTCTAATAAAGTATTGGACCCAATAAAATAAGTGTATTATAAATCACAAGACATTTTCTGTCAAAGCACTTTTTTTTTAAATATTAATTATTTTCAAACTTATATCTCGCTTATGGTTAGTCCTACATAAAAAATGCAAATAACTATTTTGTAGGAAATTTTATCAGCTTTAATTTTTGTAAAAAAATAAAAATTGATAGGAGTAACTGTTTTCGAGATATAAGCAAGAAACTGTTGCCTTAATTAAGCGCTTGCATATAAGCAAATTTAGTAATACTAGTATTATTATTATTAATGTTATTGTTATTAATATGACGACTAAAAACGACTCTCAAGACTTTGGTGACTTTTATGTCTTCTCCTTTTTCTTCTACTAATGTGTTAGTCTTAATTAATTTAGTTTAATTTCGGATTTTCAAACATTTTATTTTAAAGCAAATTTTTGTTAAAGATTATTTATATCCAACTCTATAACTCGCTTATGGTTGGTCTTACAAAAAAAATGCAATTAACTATTTTGTAGGAAATTTTATCAGCTTTAATTTTGAAAAAAAGGTAAAAATTGATAGGAGTAACTGGTTTCGAGATATAAGCAAAAAACCAATAAGAAAACTGTAACTGTTACTGAACAAAAATGTAATTCAGTTTTTGCAAATTATGTATTACTTTGGATAAATGCAGTTTATCCTGATTACTCCTTTGCTTAGAATAAAGCAAACTTGTATAAAACTTAATGAAAACTTTAAATTTCGTCTCAAAGAAATAATTTACGTTATAGTTTTGACCAGAACTGTTAATTTCAAACGATTTTATGCCCCCAAACGAGAAAACTTTCACTAAACAGATGCCAAACGTATTAGTTCGTTTTATAAAAGCGACTTATGTTACAGTTTAAACAAAAACAAATTATTTTCGTTGTTGTTGTGTCAAAATAATTTATTTCGAATGATTCAATGGAGCGAAACGAGTAAACTTTTATAGGACAGATGCAAAATACCATATTACCACATAAATCGTTATTTTAAAGCAAAGTATTAGCTTTTGCACATGTTCAATTAAAGTTTGCTTACTTCGAAGTATGTAATCGTCCGAAATATTTTTTTTTGTCAAAACTATAACGTAATTTGTTCTTTTGAGCTTGAATATAGAGTTTTTATTACGTTTTATAGTAGTTTACTCTACTCTAAGCATAGAATCAAACAGAGTAATCCGCTTTTGTTAAAATTGATACATAATTTGCTCTTATTTTCGAGAATAAGACGTTTTCAATATGCTTGATAAAATTTTTCTTGTTTATAGCAAGGAATCGTTTAAAATAAGCTGTATTTGCCTAAACTGATACGTAATTCGATATTTATGTATGAATACGAAGTTTTCAGTTTCTTTGACGTGAAATTTCTTGTTGCAAAAGGTAATACTTTGCTTTAAAACAACGCTTTATATGGTAATATGTGGTTTTGCATCTGCCCCATAAAAGTTCATTAGTTTCGAATCATAATTTCGTTTGAAATAAACAGTGCTGGTCAAAACTTTAACGTAAATTATTTCTTTGAGACGAAATTTAAAGTTTTCATTAAGTTTTATACAAGTTTACTCTATTCTAAGTAAAGGAGTAATCAGGATAAATTGCTGTTATCTAGAGTAATATATAATTTGCAGTTTTTAGCCAGAATAAGACGTTTTTAATCTTTTT